>NW_027327551.1:300000-435653 GCF_047675955.1 Chlorocebus sabaeus
ATGTAAATCTGTGAGATGAATTAACAGAACACAGAGCAGTTTCTCAGAAAGCCTCTTTCCAGTTTTGAAGGGAAGATATTTCCTTTTTCACCATAGCCCTCTATGTGCTTCCAAATATCCCTTTGCCAATTCCACAAGAACAGCCTTAGCGAAAGGCTTCTGAAGGGAAAGATGTAACTCTGTGAGATGAATTCACAGAACACAGAGCAGTTTCTCAGAGCTTCTTTCCAGTTTTGAACGGAAGATATTTCCTTTTTCACCATAGCCCTCTATGGGCTTCCAAATATCCCTTTGCCAATTCCACAAGAACAGCCTTAGCGAAAGTCTTCTTGAAGGGAAAGATGTAACTCTGTGAGATGAATTAACAGAACACAGAGCAGTTTCTCAGAAAGCTTCTTTCCAGTTTTGAACGGAAGATATTTCCTTTTTCACCATACCCCTCTATGGGCTTCCAAATATCCCTTTGCCAATTCCACAAGAACAGCCTTAGCGAAAGGATTCTTGAAGGGAAAGTTGTAAATCTGTGAGATGAATTAACAGAACACAGCGCAGTTTCTCAGAAAGCCTCTTTCCAGTTTTGAACGGAAGATATTTCCTTTTTCACCATAGCGCTCTATGGGCTTCCAAATATCCCTTTGCCAATTCCACAAGAACAGCCTTAGCGAAAGGCTTCTTGAAGGGAAAGATGTAACTCTGTGAGATGAATTAACAGAACACAGAGCAGTTTCTCAGAAAGCTTCTTTCCAGTTTTGAACGGAAGATATTTCCTTTTTCACCATAGCCCTCTATGGGTTTCGAAATATCCCTTTGCCAATTAAACAAGAACAGCCTTAGGGAAAGGCTTCTTGAAGGGAAAGATGTAACTCTGTGAGATGAATTAAAAGAACGCAGAGCAGTTTCTCAGAAAGCTTCTTTCAAGTTTTGAACGGAATATATTTCCTTTTTCACCATAGCCCTCTATGGGCTTCCAAATATCAATTTGCCAATTCCACAAGAACAGCCTTAGCGAAAGGCTTCTTGAAGGGAAAGATGTAACTCTGTGAGATGAATTAACAGAACACAGAGGGGTTTCTCAGAAAGCTTCTTTCCCGTTTTGAACGGAAGATATTTCCTTTTTCACCATAGCCCTCTATGGGCTTCCAAATATCCCTTTGCCAATTCCACAAGAACAGCCTTAGCGAAAGGCTCCTTGAAGGGTACGATGTAACTCTGTGAGATGAATTCACAGAACACAGAGCAGTTTCTCAGAGCTTCTTTCCAGTTTTGAACGGAAGATATTTCCTTTTTCACCATAGCCCTCTATGGGCTTCCAAATATCCCTTTGCCAATTCCACAAGAACAGCCTTAGCCAAAGGCTTCCTGAAGGGAAAGATGTAACTTTGTGAGATGAATTAACAGAACACAGAGCAGTTTCTCAGAAAGCTTCTTTCCAGTTTTGAACGGAAGATATTTCCTTTTTCACCATAGCCCTCTATGGGCTTCCAAATATCCCTTTGCCAATTCCACAAGAACAGCCTTAGCGAAAGGCCTCTGAAGGGAAAGATGTAACTCTATGGGATGAATTCAGAGAACACAGAGCAGTTTCTCAGAAAGCTTCTTTCCACTTTTGAAAGGAAGATATTTCTTTTTTCACCGTAGCCATCTATGGGCCTCCAAATATCCCTTTGCCAATTCCACAAGAACAGCCTTAGCGAAAGGCTTCTTGAAGGGAAAGATGTAACTCTGAGAGGTGAAATAACAGAACACAGAGCAGTTTCTCAGAAACCTTCTTTCCAGTTTTGAACGGAAGATATTTCCTTTTTCACCATAGCCCTCTATGGGCTTCCAAATATCCCTTTGCCAATTCCACAAGAACAGCCTTAGCGAAAGGCTTCTTGAAGGGAAAGATGTAACTCTGTGAGATGAATTAACAGAACACAGAGCAGTTTCTCAGAAAGCCTCTTTCCAGTTTTGAACGGAAGATAATTCCTTTTTCACCATAGCCCTCTAAGGGCTTCCAAATATCCCTTTGCCAATTTAACAAGAACAGCCTTATCGAAAGGCTTCTTGAAGGTAGAGATGTAACGCTGTGAGATGAAATAACAGAACACAGAGCAGTTTCTCAGAAAGCTTCTTTCCAGTTTTGAACGGAAGATATTTCCTCTTTCACCATAGCCCTCTATGGGCTTCCAAATATCCCTTTGCCAATTCCACAAGAACAGCCTTAGCGAAAGGCTTCTTCAAGGGAAAGATGTAAATCTGTGAGATGAATTAACAGAACACAGAGCAGTTTCTCAGAAAGCCTCTTTCCAATTTTGAACGGAAGATATTTCCTTTTTCACCATAGCCCTCTATGGGCTTCTAAATATCCCTTTGCCAATTCCACAAGAACAGCCTTAGCGAAAGGCTTCTTGAAGGGAAAGATGTAACTCTGTGAGATGAATTAACAGAACACAGAGCAGTTTCTCAGAAAGTTTCTTTACCGTTTTGAACGGAAGATATTTCCTTTTTCACCATAGCCCTCTATGGGCTTCCAAATATCCCTTTGCCAATTCCACAAGAACAGCCTTAGCTAAAGGCTTCTTGAAGGGAAAGATGTAACTCTGTGAGATGAATTAACAGAACACAGAGCAGTTTCTCAGAAAGCTTCTTTCCAGTTTTGAACGGAAGATATTTCCTTTTTCACCATAGCCCTCTATGGGCTTCCAAATATCCCTTTGCCAATTCCACAAGAACAGCCTTAGCGAAAGGATTCTTGAAGGGAAAGATGTAACTCTGTGAGATGAATTAACAGAACACAGAGCACTTTCTCAGAAAGCTTCTTTCCAGTTTTGAACGGAAGATATTTCCTTTTTCACCATAGCCCTCTATGGGCTTCCAAATATCCCTTTGCCAATTCCACAAGAACAGCCTTAGCGAAAGGCTTCTTGAAGGGAAAGATGTAACTCTGTGAGATGAATTAACAGAACACAGAGCAGTTTCTCAGAAAGCTTCTTTCCAGTTTTGAACGGAAGATATTTCCTTTTTCACCATAGCCCTCTATGGGCTTCCAAATATCCCTTTGCCAATTAAACAAGAACAGCCTTAGGGAAAGGCTTCTTGAAGGGAAAGATGTAACTCTGTGAGATGAATTAACAGAACACAGAGCAGTTTCTCAGAAAGCTTCCTTCCAGTTTGGAACGGAAGATATTTCCTTTTTCACCATAGCCCTCTATGGGCTTCCAAATATCCCTTTGCCAATTCCAGAAGAACAGCCTTAGCGAAAGGCTTCTTGAAGGGAAAGATGTAACTCTGTGAGATGAATTCACAGAACACAGAGCAGTTTCTCAGAGCTTCTTTCCAGTTTTGAACGGAAGATATTTCCTTTTTCACCATAGCCCTCTATGGGCTTCCAAATATCCCTTTGCCAATTCCACAAGAACAGCCTTAGCGAAAGGCTTCTTGAAGGGAAAGATGTAAATCTGTGAGATGAATTAACAGAACACAGAGCAGTTTCTCAGAAAGCCTCTTTCCAGTTTTGAAGGGAAGATATTTCCTTTTTCATCATAGCCCTCTATGGGCTTCCAAATATCCCTTTGCCAATTCCAGAAGAACAGCCTTAGCGAAAGGCTTCTGAAGGGAAAGATGTAACTCTGTGAGATGAATTCACAGAACACAGAGCAGTTTCTCAGAGCTTCTTTCCGGTTTTGAACGGAAGATATTTCCTTTTTCACCATAGCCCTCTATGGGCTTCCAAATATCCCTTTGCCAATTCCACAAGAACAGCCTTAGCGAAAGGCTTCTTGAACGGAATGATGTAACTCTGTGAGATGAATTAACAGAACACAGAGCAGTTTTTCAGAAAGCTTCTTTCCAGTTTTGAACGGAAGATATTTCCTTTTTCACCATAGCCCTCTATGGGCTTCCAAATATCCCTTTGCCAATTCCACAAGAACAGCCTTAGCGAAAGGCTTCTTGAAGGGAAAGATGTAAATCTGTGAGATGAATTAACAGAACACAGAGCAGTTTCTCAGAAAGCCTCTTTCCAGTTTTGAACGGAAGATATTTCCTTTTTCACCATAGCCCTCTATGGGCTTCCAAATATCCCGTTGCCAATTCCACAAGAACAGCCTTAGCGAACGGCTTCTGAAGGGAAAGATGTAACTCTGTGAGATGAATTAACAGAACACAGAGCAGTTTCTCAGAAAGCTTCTTTCCAGTTTTGAACGGAAGATATTTCCTTTTTCACCATAGCCCTCTATGGGCTTCCAAATATCCCTTTGCCAATTAAACAAGAACAGCCTTAGGGAAAGGCTTCTTGAAGGGAAAGATGTAACTCTGTGAGATGAATTAACAGAACACAGAGCAGTTTCTCAGAAAGCCTCTTTCCAGTTTTGAAGGGAAGATATTTCCTTTTTCACCATAGCCCTCTATGTGCTTCCAAATATCCCTTTGCCAATTCCACAAGAACAGCCTTAGCGAAAGGCTTCTGAAGGGAAAGATGTAACTCTGTGAGATGAATTCACAGAACACAGAGCAGTTTCTCAGAGCTTCTTTCCAGTTTTGAACGGAAGATATTTCCTTTTTCACCATAGCCCTCTATGGGCTTCCAAATATCCCTTTGCCAATTCCACAAGAACAGCCTTAGCGAAAGTCTTCTTGAAGGGAAAGATGTAACTCTGTGAGATGAATTAACAGAACACAGAGCAGTTTCTCAGAAAGCTTCTTTCCAGTTTTGAACGGAAGATATTTCCTTTTTCACCATACCCCTCTATGGGCTTCCAAATATCCCTTTGCCAATTCCACAAGAACAGCCTTAGCGAAAGGATTCTTGAAGGGAAAGATGTAAATCTGTGAGATGAATTAACAGAACACAGCGCAGTTTCTCAGAAAGCCTCTTTCCAGTTTTCAACGGAAGATATTTCCTTTTTCACCATAGCGCTCTATGGGCTTCCAAATATCCCTTTGCCAATTCCACAAGAACAGCCTTAGCGAAAGGCTTCTTGAAGGGAAAGATGTAACTCTGTGAGATGAATTAACAGAACACAGAGCAGTTTCTCAGAAAGCTTCTTTCCAGTTTGGAACGGAAGATATTTCCTTTTTCACCATAGCCCTCTATGGGCTTCCAAATATCCCTTTGCCAATTAAACAAGAACAGCCTTAGGGAAAGGCTTCTTGAAGGGAAAGATGTAACTCTATGAGATGAATTAAAAGAACGCAGAGCAGTTTCTCAGAAAGCTTCTTTCAAGTTTTGAACGGATTATATTTCCTTTTTCACCATAGCCCTCTATGGGCTTCCAAATATCAATTTGCCAATTCCACAAGAGCAGCCTTAGCGAAAGGCTTCTTGAAGGGAAAGATGTAACTCTGTGAGATGAATTAACAGAACACAGAGCAGTTTCTCAGAAAGCTTCCTTCCAGTTTGGAACGGAAGATATTTCCTTTTTCACCATAGCCCTCTATGGGCTTCCAAATATCCCTTTGCCAATTCCAGAAGAACAGCCTTAGCGAAAGGCTTCTTGAAGGGAAAGATGTAACTCTGTGAGATGAATTCACAGAACACAGAGCAGTTTCTCAGAGCTTCTTTCCAGTTTTGAACGGAAGATATTTCCTTTTTCACCATAGCCCTCTATGGGCTTCCAAATATCCCTTTGCCAATTCCACAAGAACAGCCTTAGCGAAAGGCTTCTTGAAGGGAAAGATGTAAATCTGTGAGATGAATTAACAGAACACAGAGCAGTTTCTCAGAAAGCCTCTTTCTAGTTTTGAAGGGAAGATATTTCCTTTTTCACCATAGCCCTCTATGGGCTTCCAAATATCCCTTTGCCAATTCCACAAGAACAGCCTTAGCGAAAGGCTTCTGAAGGGAAAGATGTAACTCTGTGAGATGAATTCACAGAACACAGAGCAGTTTCTCAGAGCTTCTTTCCGGTTTTGAACGGGAGATATTTCCTTTTTCACCATAGCCCTCTATGGGCTTCCAAATATCCCTTTGCCAATTCCACAAGAACAGCCTTAGCGAAAGGCTTCTTGAACGGAAAGATGTAACTCTGTGAGATGAATTAACAGAACACAGAGCAGTTTTTCAGAAAGCTTCTTTCCAGTTTTGAACGGAAGATATTTCCTTTTTCACCATAGCCCTCTATGGGCTTCCAAATATCCCTTTGCCAATTCCACAAGAACAGCCTTAGCGAAAGGCTTCTTGAAGGGAAAGATGTAAATCTGTGAGATGAATTAACAGAACACAGAGCAGTTTCTCAGAAAGCCTCTTTCCAGTTTTGAACGGAAGATATTTCCTTTTTCACCATAGCCCTCTATGGGCTTCCAAATATCCCGTTGCCAATTCCACAAGAACAGCCTTAGCGAACGGCTTCTGAAGGGAAAGATGTAACTCTGTGAGATGAAGTAACAGAACACAGAGCAGTTTCTCAGAAAGCCTATTTCCAGTTTTGAACGGAAGATAATTCCTTTTTCACCATAGCCCTCTAAGGGCTTCCAAATATCCCTTTGCCAATTTAACAAGAACAGCCTTATCGAAAGGCTTCTTGAAGGTAGAGATGTAACGCTGTGAGATGAAATAACAGAACACAGAGCAGTTTCTCAGAAAGCTTCTTTCCAGTTTTGAACGGAAGATATTTCCTCTTTCACCATAGCCCTCTATGGGCTTCCAAATATCCCTTTGCCAATTCCACAAGAACAGCCTTAGCGAAAGGCTTCTTCAAGGGAAAGATGTAAATCTGTGAGATGAATTAACAGAACACAGAGCAGTTTCTCAGAAAGCCTCTTTCCAATTTTGAACGGAAGATATTTCCTTTTTCACCATAGCCCTCTATGGGCTTCTAAATATCCCTTTGCCAATTCCACAAGAACAGCCTTAGCGAAAGGCTTCTTGAAGGGAAAGATGTAACTCTGTGAGATGAATTAACAGAATACAGAGCAGTTTCTCAGAAAGTTTCTTTACCGTTTTGAACGGAAGATATTTCCTTTTTCACCATAGCCCTCTATGGGCTTCCAAATATCCCTTTGCCAATTCCACAAGAACAGCCTTAGCTAAAGGCTTCTTGAAGGGAAAGTTGTAACTCTGTGAGATGAATTAACAGAACACAGAGCAGTTTCTCAGAAAGCTTCTTTCCAGTTTTGAACGGAAGATATTTCCTTTTTCACCATAGCCCTCTATGGGCTTCCAAATATCCCTTTGCCAATTCCACAAGAACAGCCTTAGCGAAAGTATTCTTGAAGGGAAAGATGTAACTCTGTGAGATGAATTAACAGAACACAGAGCACTTTCTCAGAAAGCTTCTTTCCAGTTTTGAACGGAAGATATTTCCTTTTTCACCTTAGCCCTCTATGGGCTTCCAAATATCACTTTGCCAATTCCACAAGAACAGCCTTAGCGAAAGGCTTCTTGAAGGGAAAGATGTAACTCTGTGAGATGAATTAACAGAACACAGAGCAGTTTCTCAGAAAGCTTCTTTCCAGTTTTGAACGGAAGATATTTCCTTTTTCACCATAGCCCTCTATGGGCTTCCAAATATCCCTTTGACAATTAAACAAGAACAGCCTTAGGGAAAGGCTTCTTGAAGGGAAAGATGTAACTCTGTGAGATGAATTAACAGAACACAGAGCAGTTTCTCAGAAAGCTTCCTTCCAGTTTGGAACGGAAGATATTTCCTTTTTCACCATAGCCCTCTATGGGCTTCCAAATATCCCTTTGCCAATTCCAGAAGAACAGCCTTAGCGAAAGGCTTCTTGAAGGGAAAGATGTAACTCTGTGAGATGAATTCACAGAACACAGAGCAGTTTCTCAGAGCTTCTTTCCAGTTTTGAACGGAAGATATTTCCTTTTTCACCATAGCCCTCTAAGGGCTTCCAAATATCCCTTTGCCAATTCCACAAGAACAGCCTTAGCGAAAGGCTTCTTGAAGGGAAAGATGTAAATCTGTGAGATGAATTAACAGAACACAGAGCAGTTTCTGAGAAAGCCTCTTTCCAGTTTTGAAGGGAAGATATTTCCTTTTTCACCATAGCCCTCTAAGGGCTTCCAAATATCCCTTTGCCAATTCCACAAGAACAGCCTTAGCGAAAGGCTTCTGAAGGGAAAGATGTAACTCTGTGAGATGAATTCACAGAACACAGAGCAGTTTCTCAGAGCTTCTTTCCGGTTTTGAACGGAAGATATTTCCTTTTTCACCATAGCCCTCTATGGGCTTCCAAATATCCCTTTGCCAATTCCACAAGAACAGCCTTAGCGAAAGGCTTCTTGAACGGAAAGATGTAACTCTGTGAGATGAATTAACAGAACACAGAGCAGTTTTTCAGAAAGCTTCTTTCCAGTTTTGAACGGAAGATATTTCCTTTTTCACCATAGCCCTCTATGGGCTTCCAAATATCCCTTTGCCAATTCCACAAGAACAGCCTTAGCGAAAGGCTTCTTGAAGGGAAAGATGTAAATCTGTGAGATGAATTAACAGAACACAGAGCAGTTTCTCAGAAAGCCTCTTTCCAGTTTTGAACGGAAGATATTTCCTTTTTCACCATAGCCCTCTATGGGCTTCCAAATATCCCGTTGCCAATTCCACAAGAACAGCCTTAGCGAACGGCTTCTGAAGGGAAAGATGTAACTCTGTGAGATGAATTAACAGAACACAGAGCAGTTTCTCAGAAAGCTTCTTTCCAGTTTTGAACGGAAGATATTTCCTTTTTCACCATAGCCCTCTATGGGCTTCCAAATATCCCTTTGCCAATTAAACAAGAACAGCCTTAGGGAAAGGCTTCTTGAAGGGAAAGATGTAACTCTGTGAGATGAATTAACAGAACACAGAGCAGTTTCTCAGAAAGCTTCTTTCCAGTTTTGAACGGAAGATATTTCCTTTTTCACCATAGCCCTCTATGGGCTTCCAAATATCCCTTTGCCAATTCTACAAGAACAGCCTTAGCGAAAGGCTTCTTGAAGGGAAAGATGTAACTCTGTGAGATGAATTCACAGAACACAGAGCAGTTTCTCAGAGCTTCTTTCCAGTTTTGAACGGAAGATATTTCCTTTTTCACCATAACCCTCTATGGGCTTCCAAATATCCCTTTGCCAATTCCACAAGAACAGCCTTAGCGAAAGGCCTCTGAAGGGAAAGATGTAACTCTATGGGATGAATTCAGAGAACACAGAGCAGTTTCTCAGAAAGCTTCTTTCCACTTTTGAAAGGAAGATATTTCTTTTTTCACCATAGCCATCTATGGGCTTCCAAATATCCCTTTGCCAATTCCACAAGAACAGCCTTAGCTAAAGGCTTCTTGAAGGGAAAGATGTAACTCTGTGAGATGAATTAACAGAACACAGAGCAGTTTCTCAGAAAGCTTCTTTCCAGTTTTAAACGGAAGATATTTCCTTTTTCACCATAGCCCTCTATGGGCTTCCAAATATCCCTTTGCCAATTCCACAAGAACAGCCTTAGCGAAAGGATTCTTGAAGGGAAAGATGTAACTCTGTGAGATGAATTAACAGAACACAGAGCACTTTCTCAGAAAGCTTCTTTCCAGTTTTGAACGGAAGATATTTCCTTTTTCACCATAGCCCTCTATGGGCTTCCAAGTATCCCTTTGCCAATTCCACAAGAACAGCCTTAGCGAAAGGCTTCTTGAAGGGAAAGATGTAACTCTGTGAGATGAATTAACAGAACACAGAGCAGTTTCTCAGAAAGCTTCTTTCCAGTTTTGAACGGAAGATATTTCCTTTTTCACCATAGCCCTCTATGGGCTTCCAAATATCCCTTTGCCAATTAAACAAGAACAGCCTTAGGGAAAGGCTTCTTGAAGGGAAAGATGTAACTCTGTGAGATGAATTAACAGAACACAGAGCAGTTTCTCAGAAAGCTTCCTTCCAGTTTGGAACGGAAGATATTTCCTTTTTCACCATAGCCCTCTATGGGCTTCCAAATATCCCTTTGCCAATTCCACAAGAACAGCCTTATGGAAAGGCTTCTTGAAGGGAAAGATGTAACTCTGTGAGATGAATTCACAGAACACAGAGCAGTTTCTCAGAGCTTCTTTCCAGTTTTGAACGGAAGATATTTCCTTTTTCACCATAGCCCTCTATGGGCCTCCAAATATCCCTTTGCCAATTCCACAAGAACAGCCTTAGCGAAAGGCTTCTTGAAGGGAAAGATGTAAATCTGTGAGATGAATTAACAGAACACAGAGCAGTTTCTCAGAAAGCCTCTTTCCAGTTTTGAAGGGAAGATATTTCCTTTTTCACCATAGCCCTCTATGGGCTTCCAAATATCCCTTTGCCAATTCCACAAGAACAGCCTTAGCGAAAGGCTTCTGAAGGGAAAGATGTAACTCTGTGAGATGAATTCACAGAACACAGAGCAGTTTGTCAGAGCTTCTTTCCGGTTTTGAACGGAAGATATTTCCTTTTTCACCATAGCCCTCTATGGGCTTCCAAATATCCCTTTGCCAATTCCACAAGAACAGCCTTAGCGAAAGGCTTCTTGAACGGAAAGATGTAACTCTGTGAGATGAATTAACAGAACACAGAGCAGTTTTTCAGAAAGCTTCTTTCCAGTTTTGAACGGAAGATATTTCCTTTTTCACCATAGCCCTCTATGGGCTTCCAAATATCCCTTTGCCAATTCCACAAGAACAGCCTTAGCGAAAGGCTTCTTGAAGGGAAAGATGTAAATCTGTGAGATGAATTAACAGAACACAGAGCAGTTTCTCAGAAAGCCTCTTTCCAGTTTTGAACGGAAGATATTTCCTTTTTCACCATAGCCCTCTATGGGCTTCCAAATATCCCGTTGCCAATTCCACAAGAACAGCCTTAGCGAACGGCTTCTGAAGGGAAAGATGTAACTCTGTGAGATGAATTAACAGAACACAGAGCAGTTTCTCAGAAAGCTTCTTTCCAGTTTTGAACGGAAGATATTTCCTTTTTCACCATAGCCCTCTGTGGGCTTCCAAATATCCCTTTGCCAATTAAACAAGAACAGCCTTAGGGAAAGGCTTCTTGAAGGGAAAGATGTAACTCTGTGAGATGAATTAACAGAACACAGAGCAGTTTCTCAGAAAGCTTCTTTCCAGTTTTGAACGGAAGATATTTCCTTTTTCACCATAGCCCTCTATGGGCTCCAAATATCCCTTTGCCAATTCTACAAGAACAGCCTTAGCGAAAGGCTTCTTGAAGGGAAAGATGTAACTCTGTGAGATGAATTAACAGAACACAGAGCAGTTTCTCAGAAAGCTTCTTTCCAGTTTTGAACGGAAGATATTTCCTTTTTCACCATAACCCTCTATGGGCTTCCAAATATCCCTTTGCCAATTCCACAAGAACAGCCTTAGCGAAAGGCCTCTGAAGGGAAAGATGTAACTCTATGGGATGAATTCAGAGAACACAGAGCAGTTTCTCAGAAAGCTTCTTTCCACTTTTGAAAGGAAGATATTTCTTTTTTCACCATAGCCATCTATGGGCTTCCAAATATCCCTTTGCCAATTCCACAAGAACAGCCTTAGCGAAAGGCTTCTTGAAGGGAAAGATGTAACTCTGAGAGGTGAATTAACAGAACACAGAGCAGTTTCTCAGAAAGCTTCTTTCCAGTTTTGAACGGAAGATATTTCCTTTTTCACCATAGCCCTCTATGGGCTTCCAAATATCCCTTTGCCAATTCCACAAGAACAGCCTTAGCGAAAGGCTTCTTGAAGGGAAAGATGTAACTCTGTGAGATGAATTAACAGAACACAAAGCAGTTTCTCAGAAAGCCTCTTTCCAGTTTTGAACGGAAGATATTTCCTTTTTCACCATAGCCCTCTATGGACTTCCAAATATCCCTTTGCCAATTCCACAAGAACAGCCTTAGCGAAAGGCTTCTGAAGGGAAAGATGTAACTCTGTGAGATGAATTAACAGAACACAAAGCAGTTTCTCAGAAAGCCTCTTTCCAGTTTTGAACGGAAGATAATTCCTTTTTCAACAAAGCCCTCTAAGGGCTTCCAAATATCCCTTTGCCAATTTAACAAGAACAGCCTTATCGAAAGGCTTCTTGAAGGTAGAGATGTAACGCTGTGAGATGAAATAACAGAACACAGAGCAGTTTCTCAGAAAGCTTCTTTCCAGTTTTGAACGGAAGATATTTCCTTTTTCACCATAGCCCTCTATGGGCTTCTAAATATCCCTTTGCCAATTAAACAAGAACAGCCTTAGCGAAAGGCTTCTTGAAGGGAAAGATGTAACTCTGTGAGATGAATTAACAGAACACAGAGCAGTTTCTCAGAAAGTTTCTTTACCGTTTTGAACGGAAGATATTTCCTTTTTCACCCTAGCCCTCTATGGGCTTCCAAATATCCCTTTGCCAATTCCAGAAGAACAGCCTTAGCAAAAGGCTTCTTGAAGGGAAAGATGTAACTCTGTGAGATGAATTCACAGAACACAGAGCAGTTTCTCAGAGCTTCTTTCCAGTTTTGAACGGAAGATATTTCCTTTTTCACCATAGCCCTCTATGGGCTTCCAAATATCCCTTTGCCAATTCCACAAGAACAGCCTTAGCCAAAGGCTTCTTGAAGGGAAAGATGTAACTTTGTGAGATGAATTAACAGAACACAGAGCAGTTTCTCAGAAAGCTTCTTTCCAGTTTTGAACCGAAGATATTTCCTTTTTCACCATAGCCCTCTTTGGGCTTCCAAATATCCCTTTGCCAATTCCAGAAGAACAGCCGTAGCGAAAGGCCTCTTGAAGGGAAAGATGTAACTCTGAGAGGTGAATTAACAGAACACAGAGCAGTTTCTCAGAAAGCTTCTTTCCAGTTTTGAACGGACGATATTTCCTTTTTCACCATAGCCCTCTATGGGCTTCCAAATATCCCTTTGCCAATTCCACAAGAACAGCCTTAGCGAAAGGCTTCTTGAAGGGAAAGATGTAACTCTGTGAGATGAATTAACAGAACACAGAGCAGTTTCTCAGAAAGCTTCTTTCCCGTCTTGAACGGAAGATATTTCCTTTTTCACCATAGCCCTCTATGGGCTTCCAAATATCCCTTTGCAATTTCCACAAGAAGAGCCTTAGCGAAAGGCTTCTTGAAGGGAAAGATGTAACTCTGTGAGATGAATTAACAGAACACAGAGCAGTTTCTCAGAAAGTTTCTTTCCAGTTTTGAACGGAAGATATTTCCTTTTTCACCATAGCCCTCTATGGGCTTCCAAATATCCCTTTGCCAATTTAACAAGAACAGACTTATCGAAAGGCTTCTTGAAGGTAGAGATGTAACGCTGTGAGATGAAATAACAGAACACAGAGCAGTTTCTCAGAAAGCTTCTTTCCAGTTTTGAACGGAAGATATTTCATTTTTCACCATAGCCCTCTATGGGCTTCCAAATATCCCTTTGCCAATTCCACAAGAACAGCCTTAGCGAAAGGATTCTTGAAGGGAAAGATGTAAATCTGTGAGATGAATTAACAGAACACAGAGCACTTTCTCAGAAAGCTTCTTTCCAGTTTTGAACGGAAGATATTTCCTTTTTCACCATAGCCCTCTATGGGCTTCCAAATATCCCTTTGCCAATTCCACAAGAACAGCCTTAGCGAAAGGCTTCTTGAAGGGAAAGATGTAACTCTGTGAGATGAATTAACGGAACACAGAGCAGTTTCTCAGAAAGCCTCTTTCCAGTTTTGAACGGAAGATAATTCCTTTTTCACCATAGCCCTCTAAGGGCTTCCAAATATCCCTTTGCCAATTTAACAAGAACAGCCTTATCGAAAGGCTTCTTGAAGGTAGAGATGTAACGCTGTGAGATGAAATAACAGAACACAGAGCAGTTTCTCAGAAAGCTTCTTTCCAGTTTTGAACGGAAGATATTTCCTCTTTCACCAGAGCCCTCTATGGGCTTCCAAATATCCCTTTGCCAATTCCACAAGAACAGCCTTAGCGAAAGGCTTCTTGAAGGGAAAGATGTAAATCTGTGAGATGAATTAACAGAACACAGAGCAGTTTCTCAGAAAGCCTCTTTCCAATTTTGAACGGAAGATATTTCCTTTTTCACCATAGCCCTCTATGGGCTTCTAAATATCCCTTTGCCAATTCCACAAGAACAGCCTTAGCGAAAGGCTTCTTGAAGGGAAAGATGTAACTCTGTGAGATGAATTAACAAAACACAGAGCAGTTTCTCAGAAAGTTTCTTTACCGTTTTGAACGGAAGATATTTCCTTTTTCACCATAGCCCTCTATGGGCTTCCAAATATCCCTTTGCCAATTCCACAAGAACAGCCTTAGCTAAAGGCTTCTTGAAGGGAAAGATGTAACTCTGTGAGATGAATTAACAGAACACAGAGCAGTTTCTCAGAAAGCTTCTTTCCAGTTTTGAACGGAAGATATTTCCTTTTTCACCATAGCCCTCTATGGGCTTCCAAATATCCCTTTGCCAATTCCACAAGAACAGCCTTAGCGAAAGGATTCTTGAAGGGAAAGATGCAACTCTGTGAGATGAATTAACAGAACACAGAGCACTTTCTCAGAAAGCTTCTTTCCAGTTTTGAACGGAAGATATTTCCTTTTTCACCATAGCCCTCTATGGGCTTCCAAATATCCCTTTGCCAATTCCACAAGAACAGCCTTAGCGAAAGGCTCCTTGAACGGAAAGATGTAACTCTGTGAGATGAATTAACAGAACACAGAGCAGTTTTTCAGAAAGCTTCTTTCCAGTTTTGAACGGAAGATATTTCCTTTTTCACCATAGCTCTCTATGGGCTTCCAAATATCCCTTTGCCAATTCCACAAGAACAGCCTTAGCGAAAGGCTTCTTGAAGGGAAAGATGTAAATCTGTGAGATGAATTAACAGAACACAGAGCAGTTTCTCAGAAAGCCTCTTTCCAGTTTTGAACGGAAGATATTTCCTTTTTCACCATAGCCCTCTATGGGCTTCCAAATATCCCTTTGCCAATTCCACAAGAACAGCCTTAGCGAAAGGCTTCTTGAAGGGAAAGATGTAACTCTGTGAGATGAATTAACAGAACACAGAGCAGTTTCTCAGAAAGCTTCTTTCCGGTTTTGAACGGAAGATATTTCCTTTTTCACCATTGCCCTCTATGGGCTTCCAAATATCCCTTTGCAAATTAAACAAGAACAGCCTTAGCGAAAGGCTTCTTGAAGGGAAAGATGTAATTCTGTGAGATGAATTAACAGAACAGAGAGCAGTTTCTCAGAAAGCTTCTTTCCAGTTTTGAACGGAAGATATTTCTTTTTTCACCATAGCCCTCTACGGGCTTCCAAATATCCCTTTGCCAATTCCACAAGAACAGCTTTAGCGAAAGGCTCCTTGAAGGGAAAGATGTAACTCTGTGAGATGAATTCACAGAACACAGAGCAGTTTCTCAGAGCTTCTTTCCAGTTTTGAACGGAAGATATTTCCTTTTTCACCATAGCCCTCTATGGGCTTCCAAATATCCCTTTGCCAATTCCACAAGAACAGCCTTAGCCAAAGGCTTCTTGAAGGGAAAGATGTAACTTTGTGAGATGAATTAACAGAACACAGAGCAGTTTCTCAGAAAGCTTCTTTCCAGTTTTGAACGGAAGATATTTCCTTTCTCACCATAGCCCTCTATGGGCTTCCAAATATCCCTTAGCCAATTCCACAAGAACAGCCTTAGCGAAAGGCCTCTGAAGGGAAAGATGTAACTCTATGGGATGAATTCAGAGAACACAGAGCAGTTTCTCAGAAAGCTTCTTTCCACTTTTGAAAGGAAGATATTTCTTTTTTCACCGTAGCCATCTATGGGCTTCCAAATATCCCTTTGGCAATTCCACAAGAACAGCCTTAGCGAAAGGCTTCTTGAAGGGAAAGATGTAACTCTGAGAGGTGAAATAACAGAACACAGAGCAGTTTCTCAGAAACCTTCTTTCCAGTTTTGAACGGAAGATATTTCCTTTTTCACCATAGCCCTCTATGGGCTTTCAAATATCCCTTTGACAATTCCACAAGAACAGCCTTAGCGAAAGGCTTCTTGAAGGGAAAGATGTAACTCTGTGAGATGAATTAACAGAACACAGAGCAGTTTCTCAGAAAGCTTCTTTCCAGTCTTGAACGGAAGATATTTCCTTTTTCAACATAGCCCTCTATGGGCTTCCAAATATCCCTTTGCCAATTGCACAAGAACAGCCTTAGCGAAAGGCTTCTTGAAGGGAAAGATGTAAACCTGTGAGATGAATTAACAGAACACAGAGCAGTTTCTGAGAAAGCTTCTTTCCAGTTTTGAACGGAAGATATTTCCTTTTTCACCATAGCCCTCTAAGGGCTTCCAAATATCCCTTTGCCAATTTAACAAGAACAGACTTATCGAAAGGCTTCTTGAAGGTAGAGATGTAACGCTGTGAGATGAAATAACAGAACACAGAGCAGTTTCTCAGAAAGCTTCTTTCCAGTTTTGAACGGAAGATATTTCCTTTTTCACCATAGCCCTCTATGGGCTTCCAAATATCACTTTGCCAGTTCCACAAGAACAGCCTCAGCGAAAGGCTTCTTCAAGGGAAAGATGTAACTCTGTGAGATGAATTAACAGAACACAGAACACTTTCTTAGAAAGATTCTTTCCAGTTTTGAACGGAAGATATTTCCTTTTTCACCATAGCCCTCTAAGGGCTTCCAAATACCCCTTTGCCAATTCCACAAGAACAGCCTTAGCGAAAGGCTTCTTGAAGGGAAAGATGTAACTCTGTGAGAAGAATTAACAGAACACAGAGCAGTTTCTCAGAAAGTTTCTTTCCCGTTTTGAACGGAAGATATTTCCTTTTTTACCAAAGCCCTCTATGGGCTTCCAAATATCCCTTTGCCAATTCCACAAGAACAGCCTTAGCGAAAGGCTTCTTGAAGGGAAAGATGTAATTCTGTGAGATGAAGTAACAGAACAGAGAGCAGTTTCTCAGAAAGCTTCTTTCCAGTTTTGAACGGAAGATATTTCCTTTTTCACCATAGCCCTCTATGGGCTTCCAAATATCCCTTAGCCAATTCCACAAGAACAGCCTTAGCGAAAGGCTTCTTGAAGGGAAAGATGTAACTCTGTGAGATGAATTAACAGAACACAGAGCAGTTTCTCAGAAAGCTTCTTTCCAGTTTTGAACGGAATATATTTCCTTTTTCACCATAGCCCTCTATGGGCTTCCAAATATCAATTTGCCAATTCCACAAGAACAGCCTTAGCGAAAGGCTTCTTGAAGGGAAAGATGTAATTCTGTGAGATGAATTAACAGAACACAGAGGAGTTTCTCAGAAAGCTTCTTTCCCGTTTTGAACGGAAGATATTTCCTTTTTCACCATAGCCCTCTATGGGCTTCCAAATATCCCTTTGCCAATTCCACAAGAACAGCCTTAGCGAAAGGCTTCTTGAAGGGAAAGATGTAATTCTGTGAGATGAATTAACAGAACAGAGAGCAGTTTCTCAGAAAGTTTCTTTCCAGTTTTGAACGGAAGATATTTCCTTTTTCACCATAGCCCTCTATGGGCTTCCAAATATCCCTTTGCCAATTCCACAAGAACAGCTTTAGCGAAAGGCTCCTTGAAGGGAAAGATGTAACTCTGTGAGATGAATTCACAGAACACAGAGCAGTTTCTCAGAGCTTCTTTCCAGTTTTGAACGGAAGATATTTCCTTTTTCACCATAGCCCTCTATGGGCTTCCAATTATCCCTTTGCCAATTCCACAAGAACAGCCTTAGCCAAAGGCTTCTTGAAGGGAAAGATGTAACTTTGTGAGATGAATTAACAGAACACGGAGCAGTTTCTCAGAAAGCTTCTTTCCAGTTTTGAACGGAAGATATTTCCTTTCTCACCATAGCCCTCTATGGGCTTCCAAATATCCCTTTGCCAATTCCACAAGAACAGCCTTAGCGAAAGGCCTCTGAAGGGAAAGATGTAACTCTATGGGATGAATTCAGAGAACACAGAGCAGTTTCTCAGAAAGCTTCTTTCCACTTTTGAAAGGAAGATATTTCTTTTTTCACCGTAGCCATCTATGGGCTTCCAAATATCCCTTTGGCAATTCCACAAGAACAGCCTTAGCGAAAGGGTTCTTGAAGGGAAAGATGTAACTCTGAGAGGTGAAATAACAGAACACAGAGCAGTTTCTCAGAAACCTTCTTTCCAGTTTTGAACGGAAGATATTTCCTTTTTCACCATAGCCCTCTATGGGCTTTCAAATATTCCTTTGACAATTCCACAAGAACAGCCTTAGCGAAAGGCTTCTTGAAGGGAAAGATGTAACTCTGTGAGATGAATTAACAGAACACAGAGCAGTTTCTCAGAAAGCTTCTTTCCAGTCTTGAACGGAAGATATTTCCTTTTTCAACAAAGCCCTCTATGGGCTTCCAAATATCCCTTTGCCAATTTCACAAGAACAGCCTTAGCGAAAGGCTTCTTGAAGGGAAAGATGTAAATCTGTGAGATGAATTAACAGAACACAGAGCAGTTTCTCAGAAAGCTTCTTTCCAGTTTTGAACGGAAGATATTTCCTTTTTCACCATAGCCCTCTAAGGGCTTCCAAATATCCCTTTGCCAATTTAACAAGAACAGACTTATCGAACGGCTTCTTGAAGGTAGAGATGTAACGCTGTGAGATGAAATAACAGAACACAGAGCAGTTTCTCAGAAAGCTTCTTTCCAGTTTTGAACGGAAGATATTTCCTTTTTCACCATAGCCCTCTATGGGCTTCCAAATATCACTTTGCCAGTTCCACAAGAACAGCCTCAGCGAAAGGCTTCTTCAAGGGAAAGATGTAACTCTGTGAGATGAATTAACAGAACACAGAACACTTTCTTAGAAAGATTCTTTCCAGTTTTGAACGGAAGATATTTCCTTTTTCACCATAGCCCTCTATGGGCTTCCAAATATCCCTTTGCCAATTCCACAAGAACAGCCTTAGCGAAAGGCTTCTTGAAGGGAAAGATGTAATTCTGTGAGATGAAGTAACAGAACAGAGAGCAGTTTCTCAGAAAGCTTCTTTCCAGTTTTGAACGGAAGATATTTCCTTTTTCACCATAGCCCTCTATGGGCTTCCAAATATCCCTTAGCCAATTCCACAAGAACAGCCTTAGCGAAAGGCTTCTTGAAGGGAAAGATGTAACTCTGTGAGATGAATTAACAGAACACAGAGCAGTTTCTCAGAAAGCTTCTTTCCAGTTTTGAACGGAATATATTTCCTTTTTCACCATAGCCCTCTATGGGCTTCCAAATATCATTTTGCCAATTCCACAAGAACAGCCTTAGCGAAAGGCTTCTTGAAGGAAAAGATGTAATTCTGTGAGATGAATTAACAGAACACAGAGGAGTTTCTCAGAAAGCTTCTTTCCAGATTTGAACGGAAGATATTTCCTTTTTCACCATAGCCCTCTAAGGGCTTCCAAATTTCCCTTTGCCAATTTAACAAGAACCGCCTTATCGAAAGGCTTCTTGAAGGTAGAGATGTAACGCTGTGAGATGAAATAACAGAACACAGAGCAGTTTCTCAGAAAGCTTCTTTCCAGTTTTGAACGGAAGATATTTCCTTTTTCACCATAGCCCTCTATGGGCTTCCAAATATCACTTTGCCAGTTCCACAAGAACAGCCTTAGCGAAAGGCTTCTTGAAGGGAAAGATGTAAATCTGTGAGATGAATTAACAGAACACAGAGCAGTTTCTCAGAAAGCTTCTTTCCAGTTTTGAACGGAAGATATTTCCTTTTTCACCATAGCCCTCTATGGGCTTCCAAATATCCCTTTGCCAATTCCAAAAGAACAGCCTTAGCGAAAGGCTTCTTGAAGGGAAAGATGCAAATCTGTGAGATGAATTAACAGAACACAGAGCAGTTTCTCAGAAAGCTTCTTTCCAGTTTTGAACGGAAGATATTTCCTTTTTCACCATAGCCCTCTATGGGCTTCCAAATATCCCTTTGCCAATTCCACAAGAACAGCCTTAGCGAAAGGCTTCTTGAAGGGAAAGATGTAACTCTGTGAGATGAATTAACAGAACACAGAGCAGTTTCTCAGAAAGCCTCTTTCCAGTTTTGAACGGAAGATATTTCCTTTTTCATCATAGCCCTCTATGGGCTTCCAAATATCCCTTTGCCAATTCCACAAGAACAGCCTTAGCGAAAGGCTTCTTGAAGGGACAGATGTAAATCTGTGAGATGAATTAACAGAACAGAGAGCAGTTTCTCAGAAAGCCTCTTTCCAGTTTTGAACGGAAGATATTTCCTTTTTCACCATAGACCTCTATGGACTTCCAAATATCCCTTTGCCAATTCCACAAGAACAGCCTTAGCGAAAGGCTTCTGAAGGGAAAGATGTAACTCTGTGAGATGAATTAACAGAAAACAGAGCAGTTTCTCAGAAAGCCTCTTTCCAGTTTTGAACGGAAGATAATTCCTTTTTCACCATAGCCCTCTAAGGGCTTCCAAATATCCCTTTGCCAATTCAACAAGAACAGCCTTATCGAAAGGCTTCTTGAAGGTAGAGATGTAATGCTGTGAGATGAAATAACAGAACACAGAGCAGTTTCTCAGAAAGCTTCTTTCCAGTTTTGAACGGAAGATATTTCCTTTTTCACCATAGCCCTCTATGGGCTTCCAAATATCACTTTGCCAATTCCACAAGAACAGCCTTAGCGAAAGGATTCTTGAAGAGAAAGATGTAACTCTGTGAGATGAATTAACAGAACACAGAGCACTTTCTCAGAATGCTTCTTTCCAGTTTTGAACGGAAGATATTTCCTTTTTCACCGTAGCCCTCTATGGGCTTCCAAATATCCCTTTGCCAATTCCACAAGAACAGCCTTAGTGAAAGGCTTCTTGAAGGGAAAGGTGTAACTCTGTGAGGTGAATTAAGAGAACACAGAGCGGTTTCTCAGAAAGCTTCTTTCCAGTTTTGAACGGAAGATATTTCCTTTTTCACCATAGCCCTCTATGGGCTTCCAAATATCCCTTTGCCAATTCCACAAGAACAGCCTAACGAAAGGCTTCTTGAAGGGAAAGATGTAAATCTGTGAGATGAATTAACAGAACACAGAGCAGTTTCTCAGAAAGGTTCTTTCCAGTTTTGAACGGAAGATATTTCCTTTTTCACCATAGCCCTCTATGGGCTTCCAAATATCCCTTTGCCAATTCCACAAGAAGAGCCTTAGCGAAAGGCTTCTTGAAGGGAAAGATGTAACTCTGTGAGATGAATTAACAGAACACAGAGCAGTTTCTCAGAAAGCTTCTTTCCAATTTTGAACGGAAGATATTTCCTTTTTCACCATAGCCCTCTATGGGCTTCCAAATATCCCTTTGCCAATTAAACAAGAACAGCCTTAGGGAAAGGCTTCTTGAAGGGAAAGATGTAACTCTGTGAGATGAATTAACAGAACACAGAGCAGTTTCTCAGAAAGCTTCCTTCCAGTTTTGAACGGAAGATATTTCCTTTTTCACCATAGCCCTCTATGGGCTTCCAAATATCCCTTTGCCAATTCCAGAAGAACAGCCTTAGCGAAAGGCTTCTTGAAGGGAAAGATGTAACTCTGTGAGATGAATTCACAGAACACAGAGCAGTTTCTCAGAGCTTCTTTCCAGTTTTGAACGGAAGATATTTCCTTTTTCACCATAGCCCTCTATGGGCTTCCAAATATCCCTTTGCCAATTCCACAAGAACAGCCTTAGCGAAAGGCCTCTGAAGGGAAAGATGTAACTCTATGGGATGAATTCAGAGAACACAGAGCAGTTTCTCAGAAAGCTTCTTTCCACTTTTGAAAGGAAGATATTTCTTTTTTCACCATAGCCATCTATGGGCTTCCAAATATCCCTTTGCCAATTCCACAAGAACAGCCTTAGCGAAAGGCTTCTTGAAGGGAAAGATGTAACTCTGAGAGGTGAATTAACAGAACACAGAGCAGTTTCTCAGAAAGCTTCTTTCCAGTTTTGAACGGAAGATATTTCCTTTTTCACCATAGCCCTCTATGGGCTTCCAAATATCCCTTTGCCAATTCCACAAGAACAGCCTTAGCGAAAGGCTTCTTGAAGGGAAAGATGTAACTCTGTGAGATGAATTAACAGAACACAAAGCAGTTTCTCAGAAAGCCTCTTTCCAGTTTTGAACGGAAGATATTTCCTTTTTCACCATAGCCCTCTATGGACTTCCAAATATCCCTTTGCCAATTCCACAAGAACAGCCTTAGCGAAAGGCTTCTGAAGGGAAAGATGTAACTCTGTGAGATGAATTAACAGAACACAAAGCAGTTTCTCAGAAAGCCTCTTTCCAGTTTTGAACGGAAGATAATTCCTTTTTCAACAAAGCCCTCTAAGGGCTTCCAAATATCCCTTTGCCAATTTAACAAGAACAGCCTTATCGAAAGGCTTCTTGAAGGTAGAGATGTAACGCTGTGAGATGAAATAACAGAACACAGAGCAGTTTCTCAGAAAGCTTCTTTCCAGTTTTGAACGGAAGATATTTCCTTTTTCACCATAGCCCTCTATGGGCTTCTAAATATCCCTTTGCCAATTAAACAAGAACAGCCTTAGCGAAAGGCTTCTTGAAGGGAAAGATGTAACTCTGTGAGATGAATTAACAGAACACAGAGCAGTTTCTCAGAAAGTTTCTTTACCGTTTTGAACGGAAGATATTTCCTTTTTCACCCTAGCCCTCTATGGGCTTCCAAATATCCCTTTGCCAATTCCAGAAGAACAGCCTTAGCAAAAGGCTTCTTGAAGGGAAAGATGTAACTCTGTGAGATGAATTCACAGAACACAGAGCAGTTTCTCAGAGCTTCTTTCCAGTTTTGAACGGAAGATATTTCCTTTTTCACCATAGCCCTCTATGGGCTTCCAAATATCCCTTTGCCAATTCCACAAGAACAGCCTTAGCCAAAGGCTTCTTGAAGGGAAAGATGTAACTTTGTGAGATGAATTAACAGAACACAGAGCAGTTTCTCAGAAAGCTTCTTTCCAGTTTTGAACGGAAGATATTTCCTTTTTCACCATAGCCCTCTTTGGGCTTCCAAATATCCCTTTGCCAATTCCAGAAGAACAGCCGTAGCGAAAGGCCTCTTGAAGGGAAAGATGTAACTCTGAGAGGTGAATTAACAGAACACAGAGCAGTTTCTCAGAAAGCTTCTTTCCAGTTTTGAACGGACGATATTTCCTTTTTCACCATAGCCCTCTATGGGCTTCCAAATATCCCTTTGCCAATTCCACAAGAACAGCCTTAGCGAAAGGCTTCTTGAAGGGAAAGATGTAACTCTGTGAGATGAATTAACAGAACACAGAGCAGTTTCTCAGAAAGCTTCTTTCCCGTCTTGAACGGAAGATATTTCCTTTTTCACCATAGCCCTCTATGGGCTTCCAAATATCCCTTTGCAATTTCCACAAGAAGAGCCTTAGCGAAAGGCTTCTTGAAGGGAAAGATGTAACTCTGTGAGATGAATTAACAGAACACAGAGCAGTTTCTCAGAAAGTTTCTTTCCAGTTTTGAACGGAAGATATTTCCTTTTTCACCATAGCCCTCTATGGGCTTCCAAATATCCCTTTGCCAATTTAACAAGAACAGACTTATCGAAAGGCTTCTTGAAGGTAGAGATGTAACGCTGTGAGATGAAATAACAGAACACAGAGCAGTTTCTCAGAAAGCTTCTTTCCAGTTTTGAACGGAAGATATTTCATTTTTCACCATAGCCCTCTATGGGCTTCCAAATATCCCTTTGCCAATTCCACAAGAACAGCCTTAGCGAAAGGATTCTTGAAGGGAAAGATGTAAATCTGTGAGATGAATTAACAGAACACAGAGCACTTTCTCAGAAAGCTTCTTTCCAGTTTTGAACGGAAGATATTTCCTTTTTCACCATAGCCCTCTATGGGCTTCCAAATATCCCTTTGCCAATTCCACAAGAACAGCCTTAGCGAAAGGCTTCTTGAAGGGAAAGATGTAACTCTGTGAGATGAATTAACGGAACACAGAGCAGTTTCTCAGAAAGCCTCTTTCCAGTTTTGAACGGAAGATAATTCCTTTTTCACCATAGCCCTCTAAGGGCTTCCAAATATCCCTTTGCCAATTTAACAAGAACAGCCTTATCGAAAGGCTTCTTGAAGGTAGAGATGTAACGCTGTGAGATGAAATAACAGAACACAGAGCAGTTTCTCAGAAAGCTTCTTTCCAGTTTTGAACGGAAGATATTTCCTCTTTCACCAGAGCCCTCTATGGGCTTCCAAATATCCCTTTGCCAATTCCACAAGAACAGCCTTAGCGAAAGGCTTCTTGAAGGGAAAGATGTAAATCTGTGAGATGAATTAACAGAACACAGAGCAGTTTCTCAGAAAGCCTCTTTCCAATTTTGAACGGAAGATATTTCCTTTTTCACCATAGCCCTCTATGGGCTTCTAAATATCCCTTTGCCAATTCCACAAGAACAGCCTTAGCGAAAGGCTTCTTGAAGGGAAAGATGTAACTCTGTGAGATGAATTAACAAAACACAGAGCAGTTTCTCAGAAAGTTTCTTTACCGTTTTGAACGGAAGATATTTCCTTTTTCACCATAGCCCTCTATGGGCTTCCAAATATCCCTTTGCCAATTCCACAAGAACAGCCTTAGCTAAAGGCTTCTTGAAGGGAAAGATGTAACTCTGTGAGATGAATTAACAGAACACAGAGCAGTTTCTCAGAAAGCTTCTTTCCAGTTTTGAACGGAAGATATTTCCTTTTTCACCATAGCCCTCTATGGGCTTCCAAATATCCCTTTGCCAATTCCACAAGAACAGCCTTAGCGAAAGGATTCTTGAAGGGAAAGATGCAACTCTGTGAGATGAATTAACAGAACACAGAGCACTTTCTCAGAAAGCTTCTTTCCAGTTTTGAACGGAAGATATTTCCTTTTTCACCATAGCCCTCTATGGGCTTCCAAATATCCCTTTGCCAATTCCACAAGAACAGCCTTAGCGAAAGGCTCCTTGAACGGAAAGATGTAACTCTGTGAGATGAATTAACAGAACACAGAGCAGTTTTTCAGAAAGCTTCTTTCCAGTTTTGAACGGAAGATATTTCCTTTTTCACCATAGCTCTCTATGGGCTTCCAAATATCCCTTTGCCAATTCCACAAGAACAGCCTTAGCGAAAGGCTTCTTGAAGGGAAAGATGTAAATCTGTGAGATGAATTAACAGAACACAGAGCAGTTTCTCAGAAAGCCTCTTTCCAGTTTTGAACGGAAGATATTTCCTTTTTCACCATAGCCCTCTATGGGCTTCCAAATATCCCTTTGCCAATTCCACAAGAACAGCCTTAGCGAAAGGCTTCTTGAAGGGAAAGATGTAACTCTGTGAGATGAATTAACAGAACACAGAGCAGTTTCTCAGAAAGCTTCTTTCCGGTTTTGAACGGAAGATATTTCCTTTTTCACCATTGCCCTCTATGGGCTTCCAAATATCCCTTTGCAAATTAAACAAGAACAGCCTTAGCGAAAGGCTTCTTGAAGGGAAAGATGTAATTCTGTGAGATGAATTAACAGAACAGAGAGCAGTTTCTCAGAAAGCTTCTTTCCAGTTTTGAACGGAAGATATTTCCTTTTTCACCATAGCCCTCTACGGGCTTCCAAATATCCCTTTGCCAATTCCACAAGAACAGCTTTAGCGAAAGGCTCCTTGAAGGGAAAGATGTAACTCTGTGAGATGAATTCACAGAACACAGAGCAGTTTCTCAGAGCTTCTTTCCAGTTTTGAACGGAAGATATTTCCTTTTTCACCATAGCCCTCTATGGGCTTCCAAATATCCCTTTGCCAATTCCACAAGAACAGCCTTAGCCAAAGGCTTCTTGAAGGGAAAGATGTAACTTTGTGAGATGAATTAACAGAACACAGAGCAGTTTCTCAGAAAGCTTCTTTCCAGTTTTGAACGGAAGATATTTCCTTTCTCACCATAGCCCTCTATGGGCTTCCAAATATCCCTTAGCCAATTCCACAAGAACAGCCTTAGCGAAAGGCCTCTGAAGGGAAAGATGTAACTCTATGGGATGAATTCAGAGAACACAGAGCAGTTTCTCAGAAAGCTTCTTTCCACTTTTGAAAGGAAGATATTTCTTTTTTCACCGTAGCCATCTATGGGCTTCCAAATATCCCTTTGGCAATTCCACAAGAACAGCCTTAGCGAAAGGCTTCTTGAAGGGAAAGATGTAACTCTGAGAGGTGAAATAACAGAACACAGAGCAGTTTCTCAGAAACCTTCTTTCCAGTTTTGAACGGAAGATATTTCCTTTTTCACCATAGCCCTCTATGGGCTTTCAAATATCCCTTTGACAATTCCACAAGAACAGCCTTAGCGAAAGGCTTCTTGAAGGGAAAGATGTAACTCTGTGAGATGAATTAACAGAACACAGAGCAGTTTCTCAGAAAGCTTCTTTCCAGTCTTGAACGGAAGATATTTCCTTTTTCAACATAGCCCTCTATGGGCTTCCAAATATCCCTTTGCCAATTGCACAAGAACAGCCTTAGCGAAAGGCTTCTTGAAGGGAAAGATGTAAACCTGTGAGATGAATTAACAGAACACAGAGCAGTTTCTGAGAAAGCTTCTTTCCAGTTTTGAACGGAAGATATTTCCTTTTTCACCATAGCCCTCTAAGGGCTTCCAAATATCCCTTTGCCAATTTAACAAGAACAGACTTATCGAAAGGCTTCTTGAAGGTAGAGATGTAACGCTGTGAGATGAAATAACAGAACACAGAGCAGTTTCTCAGAAAGCTTCTTTCCAGTTTTGAACGGAAGATATTTCCTTTTTCACCATAGCCCTCTATGGGCTTCCAAATATCACTTTGCCAGTTCCACAAGAACAGCCTCAGCGAAAGGCTTCTTCAAGGGAAAGATGTAACTCTGTGAGATGAATTAACAGAACACAGAACACTTTCTTAGAAAGATTCTTTCCAGTTTTGAACGGAAGATATTTCCTTTTTCACCATAGCCCTCTAAGGGCTTCCAAATACCCCTTTGCCAATTCCACAAGAACAGCCTTAGCGAAAGGCTTCTTGAAGGGAAAGATGTAACTCTGTGAGAAGAATTAACAGAACACAGAGCAGTTTCTCAGAAAGTTTCTTTCCCGTTTTGAACGGAAGATATTTCCTTTTTTACCAAAGCCCTCTATGGGCTTCCAAATATCCCTTTGCCAATTCCACAAGAACAGCCTTAGCGAAAGGCTTCTTGAAGGGAAAGATGTAATTCTGTGAGATGAAGTAACAGAACAGAGAGCAGTTTCTCAGAAAGCTTCTTTCCAGTTTTGAACGGAAGATATTTCCTTTTTCACCATAGCCCTCTATGGGCTTCCAAATATCCCTTAGCCAATTCCACAAGAACAGCCTTAGCGAAAGGCTTCTTGAAGGGAAAGATGTAACTCTGTGAGATGAATTAACAGAACACAGAGCAGTTTCTCAGAAAGCTTCTTTCCAGTTTTGAACGGAATATATTTCCTTTTTCACCATAGCCCTCTATGGGCTTCCAAATATCAATTTGCCAATTCCACAAGAACAGCCTTAGCGAAAGGCTTCTTGAAGGGAAAGATGTAATTCTGTGAGATGAATTAACAGAACACAGAGGAGTTTCTCAGAAAGCTTCTTTCCCGTTTTGAACGGAAGATATTTCCTTTTTCACCATAGCCCTCTATGGGCTTCCAAATATCCCTTTGCCAATTCCACAAGAACAGCCTTAGCGAAAGGCTTCTTGAAGGGAAAGATGTAATTCTGTGAGATGAATTAACAGAACAGAGAGCAGTTTCTCAGAAAGTTTCTTTCCAGTTTTGAACGGAAGATATTTCCTTTTTCACCATAGCCCTCTATGGGCTTCCAAATATCCCTTTGCCAATTCCACAAGAACAGCTTTAGCGAAAGGCTCCTTGAAGGGAAAGATGTAACTCTGTGAGATGAATTCACAGAACACAGAGCAGTTTCTCAGAGCTTCTTTCCAGTTTTGAACGGAAGATATTTCCTTTTTCACCATAGCCCTCTATGGGCTTCCAATTATCCCTTTGCCAATTCCACAAGAACAGCCTTAGCCAAAGGCTTCTTGAAGGGAAAGATGTAACTTTGTGAGATGAATTAACAGAACACGGAGCAGTTTCTCAGAAAGCTTCTTTCCAGTTTTGAACGGAAGATATTTCCTTTCTCACCATAGCCCTCTATGGGCTTCCAAATATCCCTTTGCCAATTCCACAAGAACAGCCTTAGCGAAAGGCCTCTGAAGGGAAAGATGTAACTCTATGGGATGAATTCAGAGAACACAGAGCAGTTTCTCAGAAAGCTTCTTTCCACTTTTGAAAGGAAGATATTTCTTTTTTCACCGTAGCCATCTATGGGCTTCCAAATATCCCTTTGGCAATTCCACAAGAACAGCCTTAGCGAAAGGCTTCTTGAAGGGAAAGATGTAACTCTGAGAGGTGAAATAACAGAACACAGAGCAGTTTCTCAGAAACCTTCTTTCCAGTTTTGAACGGAAGATATTTCCTTTTTCACCATAGCCCTCTATGGGCTTTCAAATATTCCTTTGACAATTCCACAAGAACAGCCTTAGCGAAAGGCTTCTTGAAGGGAAAGATGTAACTCTGTGAGATGAATTAACAGAACACAGAGCAGTTTCTCAGAAAGCTTCTTTCCAGTCTTGAACGGAAGATATTTCCTTTTTCAACAAAGCCCTCTATGGGCTTCCAAATATCCCTTTGCCAATTTCACAAGAACAGCCTTAGCGAAAGGCTTCTTGAAGGGAAAGATGTAAATCTGTGAGATGAATTAACAGAACACAGAGCAGTTTCTCAGAAAGCTTCTTTCCAGTTTTGAACGGAAGATATTTCCTTTTTCACCATAGCCCTCTAAGGGCTTCCAAATATCCCTTTGCCAATTTAACAAGAACAGACTTATCGAACGGCTTCTTGAAGGTACAGATGTAACGCTGTGAGATGAAATAACAGAACACAGAGCAGTTTCTCAGAAAGCTTCTTTCCAGTTTTGAACGGAAGATATTTCCTTTTTCACCATAGCCCTCTATGGGCTTCCAAATATCACTTTGCCAGTTCCACAAGAACAGCCTCAGCGAAAGGCTTCTTCAAGGGAAAGATGTAACTCTGTGAGATGAATTAACAGAACACAGAACACTTTCTTAGAAAGATTCTTTCCAGTTTTGAACGGAAGATATTTCCTTTTTCACCATAGCCCTCTATGGGCTTCCAAATATCCCTTTGCCAATTCCACAAGAACAGCCTTAGCGAAAGGCTTCTTGAAGGGAAAGATGTAATTCTGTGAGATGAAGTAACAGAACAGAGAGCAGTTTCTCAGAAAGCTTCTTTCCAGTTTTGAACGGAAGATATTTCCTTTTTCACCATAGCCCTCTATGGGCTTCCAAATATCCCTTAGCCAATTCCACAAGAACAGCCTTAGCGAAAGGCTTCTTGAAGGGAAAGATGTAACTCTGTGAGATGAATTAACAGAACACAGAGCAGTTTCTCAGAAAGCTTCTTTCCAGTTTTGAACGGAATATATTTCCTTTTTCACCATAGCCCTCTATGGGCTTCCAAATATCATTTTGCCAATTCCACAAGAACAGCCTTAGCGAAAGGCTTCTTGAAGGAAAAGATGTAATTCTGTGAGATGAATTAACAGAACACAGAGGAGTTTCTCAGAAAGCTTCTTTCCAGATTTGAACGGAAGATATTTCCTTTTTCACCATAGCCCTCTAAGGGCTTCCAAATTTCCCTTTGCCAATTTAACAAGAACCGCCTTATCGAAAGGCTTCTTGAAGGTAGAGATGTAACGCTGTGAGATGAAATAACAGAACACAGAGCAGTTTCTCAGAAAGCTTCTTTCCAGTTTTGAACGGAAGATATTTCCTTTTTCACCATAGCCCTCTATGGGCTTCCAAATATCACTTTGCCAGTTCCACAAGAACAGCCTTAGCGAAAGGCTTCTTGAAGGGAAAGATGTAAATCTGTGAGATGAATTAACAGAACACAGAGCAGTTTCTCAGAAAGCTTCTTTCCAGTTTTGAACGGAAGATATTTCCTTTTTCACCATAGCCCTCTATGGGCTTCCAAATATCCCTTTGCCAATTCCAAAAGAACAGCCTTAGCGAAAGGCTTCTTGAAGGGAAAGATGCAAATCTGTGAGATGAATTAACAGAACACAGAGCAGTTTCTCAGAAAGCTTCTTTCCAGTTTTGAACGGAAGATATTTCCTTTTTCACCATAGCCCTCTATGGGCTTCCAAATATCCCTTTGCCAATTCCACAAGAACAGCCTTAGCGAAAGGCTTCTTGAAGGGAAAGATGTAACTCTGTGAGATGAATTAACAGAACACAGAGCAGTTTCTCAGAAAGCCTCTTTCCAGTTTTGAACGGAAGATATTTCCTTTTTCATCATAGCCCTCTATGGGCTTCCAAATATCCCTTTGCCAATTCCACAAGAACAGCCTTAGCGAAAGGCTTCTTGAAGGGACAGATGTAAATCTGTGAGATGAATTAACAGAACAGAGAGCAGTTTCTCAGAAAGCCTCTTTCCAGTTTTGAACGGAAGATATTTCCTTTTTCACCATAGACCTCTATGGACTTCCAAATATCCCTTTGCCAATTCCACAAGAACAGCCTTAGCGAAAGGCTTCTGAAGGGAAAGATGTAACTCTGTGAGATGAATTAACAGAAAACAGAGCAGTTTCTCAGAAAGCCTCTTTCCAGTTTTGAACGGAAGATAATTCCTTTTTCACCATAGCCCTCTAAGGGCTTCCAAATATCCCTTTGCCAATTCAACAAGAACAGCCTTATCGAAAGGCTTCTTGAAGGTAGAGATGTAATGCTGTGAGATGAAATAACAGAACACAGAGCAGTTTCTCAGAAAGCTTCTTTCCAGTTTTGAACGGAAGATATTTCCTTTTTCACCATAGCCCTCTATGGGCTTCCAAATATCACTTTGCCAATTCCACAAGAACAGCCTTAGCGAAAGGATTCTTGAAGAGAAAGATGTAACTCTGTGAGATGAATTAACAGAACACAGAGCACTTTCTCAGAATGCTTCTTTCCAGTTTTGAACGGAAGATATTTCCTTTTTCACCGTAGCCCTCTATGGGCTTCCAAATATCCCTTTGCCAATTCCACAAGAACAGCCTTAGTGAAAGGCTTCTTGAAGGGAAAGGTGTAACTCTGTGAGGTGAATTAAGAGAACACAGAGCGGTTTCTCAGAAAGCTTCTTTCCAGTTTTGAACGGAAGATATTTCCTTTTTCACCATAGCCCTCTATGGGCTTCCAAATATCCCTTTGCCAATTCCACAAGAACAGCCTAACGAAAGGCTTCTTGAAGGGAAAGATGTAAATCTGTGAGATGAATTAACAGAACACAGAGCAGTTTCTCAGAAAGGTTCTTTCCAGTTTTGAACGGAAGATATTTCCTTTTTCACCATAGCCCTCTATGGGCTTCCAAATATCCCTTTGCCAATTCCACAAGAAGAGCCTTAGCGAAAGGCTTCTTGAAGGGAAAGATGTAACTCTGTGAGATGAATTAACAGAACACAGAGCAGTTTCTCAGAAAGCTTCTTTCCAATTTTGAACGGAAGATATTTCCTTTTTCACCATAGCCCTCTATGGGCTTCCAAATATCCCTTTGCCAATTAAACAAGAACAGCCTTAGGGAAAGGCTTCTTGAAGGGAAAGATGTAACTCTGTGAGATGAATTAACAGAACACAGAGCAGTTTCTCAGAAAGCTTCCTTCCAGTTTTGAACGGAAGATATTTCCTTTTTCACCATAGCCCTCTATGGGCTTCCAAATATCCCTTTGCCAATTCCAGAAGAACAGCCTTAGCGAAAGGCTTCTTGAAGGGAAAGATGTAACTCTGTGAGATGAATTCACAGAACACAGAGCAGTTTCTCAGAGCTTCTTTCCAGTTTTGAACGGAAGATATTTCCTTTTTCACCATAGCCCTCTATGGGCTTCCAAATATCCCTTTGCCAATTCCACAAGAACAGCCTTAGCGAAAGGCTTCTTGAAGGGAAAGATGTAACTCTGTGAGATGAATTCACAGAACACAGAGCAGTTTCTCAGAAAGCCTCTTTCCAGTTTTGAAGGGAAGATATTTCCTTTTTCACCATAGCCCTCTATGGGCTTCCAAATATCCCTTTGCCAATTCCACAAGAACAGCCTTAGCGAAAGGCTTCTTGAACGGAAAGATGTAACTCTGTGAGATGAATTAACAGAACACAGAGCAGTTTTTCAGAAAGCTTCTTTCCAGTTTTGAACGGAAGATATTTCCTTTTTCACCATAGCCCTCTATGGGCTTCCAAATATCCCTTTGCCAATTCCACAAGAACAGCCTTAGGGAAAGGCTTGTTGAAGGGAAAGATGTAACTCTGTGAGATGAATTAACAGAACACAGAGCAGTTTCTCAGAAAGCTTCTTTCCAGTTTTGAACGGAAGATATTTCCTTTTTCACCATAGACCTCTATGGGCTTCCAAATATCCCTTTGCCAATTCCACAAGAACAGCCTTAGGGATAGGCTTCTTGAAGGGAAAGATGTAACTCTGTGAGATGAATTAACAGAACACAGAGCAGTTTCTCAGAAAGCTTCTTTCCAATTTTGAACGGAAGATATTTCCTTTTTCACCATAGCCCTCTATGGGCTTCCAAATATCCCTTTGCCAATTCCAGAAGAACACCCTTAGCGAAAGGCTTCTTGAAGGGAAAGATGTAACTCTGTGAGATGAATTCACAGAACACAGAGCAGTTTCTCAGAGCTTCTTTCCAGTTTTGAACGGAAGATATTTCCTTTTTCACCATAGCCCTCTATGGGCTTCCAAATATCCCTTTGCCAATTCCACAAGAACAGCCTTTGCGAAAGGCCTCTTGAAGGGAAAGATGTAACTCTATGGGATGAATTCAGAGAACACAGAGCAGTTTCTCAGAAAGCTTCTTTCCAGTTTTGAACGGAAGATATTTCTTTTTTCACCATAGCCATCTATGGGCTTCCAAATATCCCTTTGCCAATTCCACAAGAACAGCCTTAGCGAAAGGCTTCTTGAAGGGAAAGATGTACCTCTGTGAGATGAATTAACAGAACACAGAGCAGTTTCTCAGAAAGCCTCTTTCCAGTTTTTAACGGAAGATAATTAATTTTTCAACATAGCCCTCTAAGGGCTTCCAAATATCCCTTTGCCAATTTAACAAGAACAGCCTTATCAAAAGGCTTCTTGAAGGCAGAGATGTAACGCTGTGAGATGAAATAACAGAACACAGAGAAGTTTCTCAGAAAGCTTCTTTCCAGTTTTGAACGGAAGATATTTCCTTTTTCACCATAGCCCTCTATGGGCTTCCAAATATCCCTTTGCCAATTCCACAAGAACAGCCTTAGCGAAAGGCTTCTTGAAGGGAAAGATGTAAATCTGTGAGATGAATTAACAGAACACAGAGCAGTTTCTCAGAAAGCCTCTTTCCAGTTTGGAACGGAAGATATTTCCTTTTTCACCATAGCCCTCTATGGGCTTCTATATATCCCTTTGCTAATTAAACAAGAACAGCCTTAGCGAAAGGCTTCTTGAAGGGAAAGATGTAACTCTGTGAGATGAATTAACAGAACACAGAGCAGTTTCTCAGAAAGTTTCTTTACCGTTTTGAACGGAAGATATTTCCTTTTTCACCATAGCCCTCTACGGGCTTCCAAATATCCCTTTGCCAATTCCACAAGAACAGCCTTAGCTAAAGGCTTCTTGAAGGGAAAGATGTAACTCTCTGAGATGAATTAACAGAACACAGAGCAGTTTCTCAGAAAGCTTCTTTCCAGTTTTGAACGGAAGATATTTCCTTTTTCACCATAGCCCTCTATGGGCTTCCAAATATCCCTTTGCCAATTCCACAAGAACAGCCTTAGCGAAAGGCTTCTTGAAGGGAAAGATGTAACTCTGTGAGATGAATTAACAGAACACAGAGCAGTTTTTCAGAAAGCTTCTTTCCAGTTTTGAACGGAAGATATTTCCTTTTTCACCATAGCCCTCCATGGGCTTCCAAATATCCCTTTGCCAATTCCACAAGAACAGCCTTAGCGAAAGGCTTCTTGAAGGGAAAGATGTAAATCTGTGAGATGAATTAACAGAACACAGAGCAGTTTCTCAGAAAGCTTCTTTCCAGTTTTGAACGGAAGATATTTCCTTTTTCACCATAGCCCTCTATGGGCTTCCAAATATCCCTTTGCCAATTCCACAAGAACAGCCTTAGCGAAAGGCTTCTTGAAGGGAAAGATGTAACTCTGTGAGATGAATTAACAGAACACAGAGCAGTTTCTCAGAAAGTTTCTTTCCAGTTTTGAACGGAAGATATTTCCTTTTTCATCATAGCCCTCTATGGGCTTCCAAATATCCCTTTGCCAATTAAACAAGAACAGCCTTAGGGAAAGGCTTCTTGAAGGGAAAGATGTAACTCTGTGAGATGAATTAACAGAACACAGAGCAGTTTCTCAGAAAGCTTCCTTCCAGTTTTGAACGGAAGATATTTCCTTTTTCAACACAGCCCTCTAAGGGCTTCCAAATATCCCTTTGCCAATACCACAAGAACAGCCTTAGCGAAAGGCTTCTTGAAGGGAATGATGTAACTCTGTGAGATGAATTCACAGAACACAGAACAGTTTCTCAGAGCTTCTTTCCAGTTTTGAACGGAAGATATTTCCTTTTTCACCATAGCCCTCTATGGGCTTCCAAATATCCCTTTGCCAATTCCACAAGAACAGCCTTAGCGAAAGGCTTCTTGAAGGGAAAGATGTACATCTGTGAGATGAATTAACAGAACACAGAGCAGTTTCTCAGAAAGCCTCTTTCCAGTTTTGAAGGGAAGATATTTCCTTTTTCACCATAGCCCTCTATGGGCTTCCAAATATCCCTTTGCCAATTCCAGAAGAACAGCCTTAGCGAAAGGCTTCTGAAGGGAAAGATGTAACTCTATGAGATGAATTCACAGAACACAGAGCAGTTTCTCAGAAAGCTTCTTTCCAGTTTTGAACGGAAGATATTTCCTTTTTCACCATAGCCCTCTATGGGCTTCCAAATATCCCTTTGCCAATTAAACAAGAACAGCCTTAGGGAAAGGCTTCTTGAAGGGAAAGATGTAACTCTGTGAGATGAATTAACAGAACACAGAGCAGTTTCTCAGAAAGCTTCTTTCCAGTTTTGAACGGAATATATTTCCTTTTTCACCATAGCCCTCTTTGGGCTTCCAAATATCCCTTTGCCAATTCCACAAGAACAGCCTTAGCGAAAGGCTTCTTGAAGGGAAAGATGTAACTCTGTGAGATGAATTCACAGAACACAGAGCAGTTTCTCAGAGCTTCTTTCCAGTTTTGAACGGAAGATATTTCCTTTTTCACCATAGCCCTCTATGGGCTTCCAAATATCATTTGCCAATTCCACAAGAACAGCCATAGCCAAAGGCTTCTTGAAGGGAAAGATGTAACTTTGTGAGATGAATTAACAGAATACAGAGCAGTTTCTCAGAAAGCTTCTTTCCAGTTTTGAACGGAAGATATTTCCTTTTTTACCATAACCCTCTATGGGCTTCCAAATATCCCTTTGCCAATTCCACAAGAACAGCCTTAGCGAAAGGCCTCTGAAGGGAAAGATGTAACTCTATGGGATGAATTCAGAGAACACAGAGCAGTTTCTCAGAAAGCTTCTTTCCACTTTTGAAAGGAAGATATTTCTTTTTTCACCATAGCCATCTATGGGCTTCCAAATATCCCTTTGCCAATTCCACAAGAACAGCCTTAGCGAAAGGCCTCTTGAAGGGAAAGATGTAACTCTGTGGGATGAATTCAGAGAACACAGAGCAGTTTCTCAGAAAGTTTCTTTCCAGTTTTGAACGGAAGATATCTCTTTTTTCACCATAGCCCTCTATGGGCTTCCAAATATCCCTTTGCCAATTCCACAAGAACAGCCTTAGCGAAAGGCTTCTTGAAGGGAAAGATGTAACTCTATGAGATGAATTAACAGAACACAGAGCAGTTTCTCAGAAAGCTTCTTTCCAGTTTTGTACGGAAGATTTTTCCTTTTTCACCATAGCCCTCTATGGGCTTCCAAATATCCCTTTGCCAATTCCACAGGAACAACCATAGCGAAAGGCCTCTTGAAGGGAAAGATGTAAATCAGTGGGATGAATTCAGAGAACACAGAGCAGTTTCTCAGAAAGCTTCTTTCCAGTTTTGAACGGAAGATATTTCCTTTTTCACCATAGCCCTCTATGGGCTTCAAAATATCACTTTGCCAATTCCACAAGAACAGCCTTAGCGAAAGGCTTCTTGAAAGGGAAGATGTAACTCTTTGAGATGAATTAACAGAACACAGAGCAGTTTCTCAGAAAGCTTCTTTCCAGTTTTGAACGGACGATATTTCCTTTTTCACCATTGCCCTCTATGGGCTTCCAAATATCCCTTTGCCAATTCCACAAGAACAAACATAGCGAAAGGCCTCTTGAAGGGAAAGATGTAACTCTGTGGGATGAATTCAGAGAACACAGAGCAGTTTCTCAGAAAGCTTCTTTCCAGTTTTGAACGGAAGTTATTTCATTTTTCACCATAGCCCTCTATGGGCTTCCAAATATCCCTTTGCCAATTCCACAAGAACAGCCTTAGCAAAAGGCTTCATGAAGGGAAAAATGTAACTCTGTGAGATGAATTAACAGAACACAGAGCAGTTTCTCAGAAAGCTTCTTTCCAGTTTTGAACGGAAGATATTTCCTTTTTCACCATAGCCCTCTATGGGCTTCCAAATATCCCTTTGCCAATTCCACAGGAACAGCCTTAGGCAAAGGCTTCTTGAAGGGAAAGACGTAACTCTGTGAGCTGAATTAACAGAACACAGAGCAGTTTCTCAGAAAGTTTCTTTCCAGGTTTGAACGGAAGATAATTCCTTTTTCACCATTGCCCTCTAGGGGCTTCCAAATATCCCTTTTCCAATTCCACAAGAACAGCCTTAGCGAAAGGCTTCTTGAAGGGAAACATGTAACTCTGTGAGCTGAATTAACAGAACACAGAGCAGTTTCTCAGAAAGCTTCTTTCCAGGTTTGAACGGAAGATAATTCCTTTTTCACCTTAGCCCTCTATGGGCTTCTAAATATCCCTTTGCCAATTCCACAAGAACAGCCTTAGCGAAAGGCTTCTTGAAGGGAAAGATGTAACTCTGTGAGATGAATTAACAGAACACAGAGCAGTTTCTCAGAAAGCTTCTTTCAAGTTTTGAACGGAAGATATTTCCTTTTTCACCATAGCCCTCTATGGGCTTCCAAATATCCCTTTGCCAATTCCACAAGAACAGCCTTAGCGAAAGGCTTCTGAAGGGAAAGATGTAACTCTGTGAGATGAATTCACAGAACACAGAGCAGTTTCTCAGAAAGCTTCTTTCCAGTTTTGAACGGAAGATATTTCCTTTTTCACCATAGACCTCTATGGGCTTCCAAATATCCCTTTGCCAATTCCACAAGAACAGCCATAGCCAAAGGCTTCTTGAAGGGAAAGATGTAACTTTGTGAGATGAATTAACAGAACACAGAGCAGTTTCTCAGAAAGCTTCTTTCCAGTTTTGAACGGAAGATATGTCCTTTTTCACCATAACCCTCTATGGGCTTCCAAATATCCCTTTGCCAATTCCAGAAGAACAGCCTTAGCGAAAGGCCTCTGAAGGGAAAGATGTAAATCTATGGGATGAATTCAGAGAACACAGAGCAGTTTCTCAGAAAGCTTCTTTCCACTTTTGAAAGGAAGATATTTCTTTTTTCACCATAGCCATCTAAGGGCTTCCAAATATCCCTTTGCCAATTCCACAAGAACAGCCTTATCGAAAGGCTTCTAGAAGGTAGAGATGTAACGCTGTGAGATGAAATAACAGAACACAGAGCAGTTTCTCAGAAAGCTTCTTTCCAGTTTTGAACGGAAGATATTTCCTTTTTCAGCATTGCCCTCTAGGGGCTTCCAAATATCCCTTTGCCAATTCCACAGGAACAGCCATAGCAAAGGCTTCTTGAAGGGAAAGATGTAACTCTGTGAGATGAATTAACAGAATATAGAACAGTTTCTCAGAAAGCTTCTTTCCATGTTTGAACGGAAGCTAATTCCTTTTTCACCGTAGCCCTCTATGGACTTCCAAATATCCCTTTGCCAATTCCACAAGAACAGCCTTAGCGAAAGGCTTCCTGAAGGGAAAGATATAACTCTGTGAGATGAATTAACAGAACACAGAGCACTTTCTCAGAAAGCTTCTTTACAATTTTGAACGGAAGATATTTCCTTTTTCACCGTAGCCCTCTATGGGCTTCAAAATGTCACTTTGCCAATTCCACAAGAACAGTCTTAGCGAAAGGCTTCTTGAAGGGAAAGATGTACATCTGTGAGATGAATTAACAGAACACAGAGCAGTTTCTCAGAAAGCCTCTTTCCAGTTTTGAAGGGAAGATATTTCCTTTTTCACCATAGCCCTCCATGGGCTTCCAAATATCCCTTTGCCAATTCCACAAGAACAGCCTTAGCGAAAGGCTTCTGAAGGGAAAGATGTAACTCTGTGAGATGAATTCACAGAACACAGAGCAGTTTCTCAGAAAGCTTCTTTCCAGTTTTGAACGGAAGATATTTCCTTTTCCACCATAGCCCTCTATGGGCTTCCAAATATCCCTTTGCCAATTAAACAAGAACAGCCTTAGGGAAAGGCTTCTTGAAGGGAAAGATGTAACTCTGTGAGATGAATTAACAGAACACAGAGCAGTTTCTCAGAAAGCTTCTTTCCAGTTTTGAACGGAATATATTTCCTTTTTCACCATAGCCCTCTTTGGGCTTCCAAATATCCCTTTGCCAATTCCACAAGAACAGCCTTAGCGAAAGGCTTCTTGAAGGGAAAGATGTAACTCTGTGAGATGAATTCACAGAACACAGAGCAGTTTCTCAGAGCTTCTTTCCAGTTTTGAACGGAAGATATTTCCTTTTTCACCATAGCCCTCTATGGGCTTCCAAATATCATTTGCCAATTCCACAAGAACAGCCATAGCCAAAGGCTTCTTGAAGGGAAAGATGTAACTTTGTGAGATGAATTAACAGAATACAGAGCAGTTTCTCAGAAAGCTTCTTTCCAGTTTTGAACGGAAGATATTTCCTTTTTCACCATAACCCTCTATGGGCTTCCAAATACCCCTTTGCCAATTCCACAAGAACAGCCTTAGCGAAAGGCCTCTGAAGGGAAAGATGTAACTCTATGGGATGAATTCAGAGAACACAGAGCAGTTTCTCAGAAAGCTTCTTTCCACTTTTGAAAGGAAGATATTTCTTTTTTCACCATAGCCATCTATGGGCTTCCAAATATCCCTTTGCCAATTCCACAAGAACAGCCTTAGCGAAAGGCCTCTTGAAGGGAAAGATGTAACTCTGTGAGATGAATTCAGAGAACACAGAGCAGTTTCTCAGAAAGTTTCTTTCCAGTTTTGAACGGAAGATATCTCTTTTTTCACCATAGCCCTCTATGGGCTTCCAAATATCCCTTTGCCAATTCCACAAGAACAGCCTTAGCGAAAGGCTTCTTGAAGGGAAAGATGTAACTCTATGAGATGAATTAACAGAACACAGAGCAGTTTCTCAGAAAGCTTCTTTCCAGTTTTGTACGGAAGATATTTCCTTTTTCACCATAGCCCTCTATGGGCTTCCAAATATCCCTTTGCCAATTCCACAGGAACAACCATAGCGAAAGGCCTCTTGAAGGGAAAGATGTAAATCAGTGGGATGAATTCAGAGAACACAGAGCAGTTTCTCAGAAAGCTTCTTTCCAGTTTTGAACGGAAGATATTTCTTTTTTCACCATAGCCCTCTATGGGCTTCCAAATACCCCTTTGCCAATTCCTCAAGAACAGCCTTAGCAAAAGGCTTCTTGAAGGGAAAGATGTAACTCTGTGAGACGAATTAACAGAACACAGAGCAGTTTCTCAGAAAGCTTCTTTCCAGGTTTGAACGGAAGATAATTCCTTTTTCACCATTGCCCTCTAGGGGCTTCCAAATATCCCTTTGCCAATTCCACAAGAACAGCCTTAGCGAAAGGCTTCTTGAAGGGAAAGATGTAACTCTGTGAGATGAATTAACAGAACACAGAGCAGTTTCTCAGAAAGCTTCCTTCCAGGTTTGAACGGAAGATAATTCCTTTTTCACCATAGCCCTCTACGGGCTTCCAAATATCCCTTTGCCAATTCCACAAGAACAGCCTTAGCGAAAGGCTTCTTGAAGGGAAAGATGTAACTCTATGAGATGAATTAACAGAACACAGAGCAGTTTCTCAGAAAGCTTCTTTCCAGTTTTGAACGGAAGATATTTCCTTTTTCACCATAGCCCTCTATGGGCTTCCAAATATCCCTTTGCCAATTCCACAAGAACAGCCTTAGCGAAAGGCTTCTTGAAGGGAAAGATGTAACTCTGGAAATGAATTAACAGAACACAGAGCAGTTTCTCAGAAAGCTTCTTTCCAGTTTTGAACGGAAGATATTTCCTTTTTCACCATAGCCCTCTATGGGCTTCAAAATATCACTTTGCCAATTCCACAAGAACAGCCTTAGCGAAAGGCTTCTTGAAAGGGAAGATGTAACTCTTTGAGATGAATTAACAGAACACAGAGCAGTTTCTCAGAAAGCTTCTTTCCAGTTTTGAACGGAAGATATTTCCTTTTTCACCATAGCCCTCTATGGGCTTCCAAATATCCCTTTGCCAATTCCACAAGAACAGCCTTAGCGAAAGGCTTCTTGAAGCTAAAGATGTAACTCTGTGAGATGAATTAACAGAACACAGAGCAGTTTTTCAGAAAGCTTCTTTCCAGTTTTGAACGGAAGATATTTCCTTTTTCACCATAGCCCTCCATGGGCTTCCAAATATCCCTTTGCCAATTCCACAAGAACAGCCTTAGCGAAAGGCTTCTTGAAGGGAAAGATGTAAATCTGTGAGATGAATTAACAGAACACAGAGCAGTTTCTCAGAAAGCTTCTTTCCAGTTTTGAACGGAAGATATTTCCTTTTTCACCATAGCCCTCTATGGGCTTCCAAATATCCCTTTGCCAATTCCACAAGAACAGCCTTAGCGAAAGGCTTCTTGAAGGGAAAGATGTAACTCTGTGAGATGAATTAACAGAACACAGAGCAGTTTCTCAGAAAGTTTCTTTCCAGTTTTGAACGGAAGATATTTCCTTTTTCATCATAGCCCTCTATGGGCTTCCAAATATCCCTTTGCCAATTAAACAAGAACAGCCTTAGGGAAAGGCTTCTTGAAGGGAAAGATGTAACTCTGTGAGATGAATTAACAGAACACAGAGCAGTTTCTCAGAAAGCTTCCTTCCAGTTTTGAACGGAAGATATTTCCTTTTTCAACACAGCCCTCTATGGGCTTCCAAATATCCCTTTGCCAATACCACAAGAACAGCCTTAGCGAAAGGCTTCTTGAAGGGAATGATGTAACTCTGTGAGATGAATTCACAGAACACAGAACAGTTTCTCAGAGCTTCTTTCCAGTTTTGAACGGAAGATATTTCCTTTTTCACCATAGCCCTCTATGGGCTTCCAAATATCCCTTTGCCAATTCCACAAGAACAGCCTTAGCGAAAGGCTTCTTGAAGGGAAAGATGTACATCTGTGAGATGAATTAACAGAACACAGAGCAGTTTCTCAGAAAGCCTCTTTCCAGTTTTGAAGGGAAGATATTTCCTTTTTCACCATAGCCCTCTATGGGCTTCCAAATATCCCTTTGCCAATTCCAGAAGAACAGCCTTAGCGAAAGGCTTCTGAAGGGAAAGATGTAACTCTGTGAGATGAATTCACAGAACACAGAGCAGTTTCTCAGAAAGCTTCTTTCCAGTTTTGAACGGAAGATATTTCCTTTTTCACCATAGCCCTCTATGGGCTTCCAAATATCCCTTTGCCAATTAAACAAGAACAGCCTTAGGGAAAGGCTTCTTGAAGGGAAAGATGTAACTCTGTGAGATGAATTAACAGAACACAGAGCAGTTTCTCAGAAAGCTTCTTTCCAGTTTTGAACGGAATATATTTCCTTTTTCACCATAGCCCTCTTTGGGCTTCCAAATATCCCTTTGCCAATTCCACAAGAACAGCCTTAGCGAAAGGCTTCTTGAAGGGAAAGATGTAACTCTGTGAGATGAATTCACAGAACACAGAGCAGTTTCTCAGAGCTTCTTTCCAGTTTTGAACGGAAGATATTTCCTTTTTCACCATAGCCCTCTATGGGCTTCCAAATATCATTTGCCAATTCCACAAGAACAGCCATAGCCAAAGGCTTCTTGAAGGGAAAGATGTAACTTTGTGAGATGAATTAACAGAATACAGAGCAGTTTCTCAGAAAGCTTCTTTCCAGTTTTGAACGGAAGATATTTCCTTTTTCACCATAACCCTCTATGGGCTTCCAAATATCCCTTTGCCAATTCCACAAGAACAGCCTTAGCGAAAGGCCTCTGAAGGGAAAGATGTAACTCTATGGGATGAATTCAGAGAACACAGAGCAGTTTCTCAGAAAGCTTCTTTCCACTTTTGAAAGGAAGATATTTCTTTTTTCACCATAGCCATCTATGGGCTTCCAAATATCCCTTTGCCAATTCCACAAGAACAGCCTTAGCGAAAGGCCTCTTGAAGGGAAAGATGTAACTCTGTGGGATGAATTCAGAGAACACAGAGCAGTTTCTCAGAAAGTTTCTTTCCAGTTTTGAACGGAAGATATCTCTTTTTTCACCATAGCCCTCTATGGGCTTCCAAATATCCCTTTGCCAATTCCACAAGAACAGCCTTAGCGAAAGGCTTCTTGAAGGGAAAGATGTAACTCTATGAGATGAATTAACAGAACACAGAGCAGTTTCTCAGAAAGCTTCTTTCCAGTTTTGTACGGAAGATTTTTCCTTTTTCACCATAGCCCTCTATGGGCTTCCAAATATCCCTTTGCCAATTCCACAGGAACAACCATAGCGAAAGGCCTCTTGAAGGGAAAGATGTAAATCAGTGGGATGAATTCAGAGAACACAGAGCAGTTTCTCAGAAAGCTTCTTTCCAGTTTTGAACGGAAGATATTTCCTTTTTCACCATAGCCCTCTATGGGCTTCAAAATATCACTTTGCCAATTCCACAAGAACAGCCTTAGCGAAAGGCTTCTTGAAAGGGAAGATGTAACTCTTTGAGATGAATTAACAGAACACAGAGCAGTTTCTCAGAAAGCTTCTTTCCAGTTTTGAACGGACGATATTTCCTTTTTCACCATTGCCCTCTATGGGCTTCCAAATATCCCTTTGCCAATTCCACAAGAACAAACATAGCGAAAGGCCTCTTGAAGGGAAAGATGTAACTCTGTGGAATGAATTCAGAGAACACAGAGCAGTTTCTCAGAAAGCTTCTTTCCAGTTTTGAACGGAAGTTATTTCATTTTTCACCATAGCCCTCTATGGGCTTCCAAATATCCCTTTGCCAATTCCACAAGAACAGCCTTAGCAAAAGGCTTCATGAAGGGAAAAATGTAACTCTGTGAGATGAATTAACAGAACACAGAGCAGTTTCTCAGAAAGCTTCTTTCCAGTTTTGAACGGAAGATATTTCCTTTTTCACCATAGCCCTCTATGGGCTTCCAAATATCCCTTTGCCAATTCCACAGGAACAGCCTTAGCCAAAGGCTTCTTGAAGGGAAAGACGTAACTCTGTGAGCTGAATTAACAGAACACAGAGCAGTTTCTCAGAAAGTTTCTTTCCAGGTTTGAACGGAAGATAATTCCTTTTTCACCATTGTCCTCTAGGGGCTTCCAAATATCCCTTTTCCAATTCCACAAGAACAGCCTTAGCGAAAGGCTTCTTGAAGGGAAACATGTAACTCTGTGAGCTGAATTAACAGAACACAGAGCAGTTTCTCAGAAAGCTTCTTTCCAGGTTTGAACGGAAGATAATTCCTTTTTCACCTTAGCCCTCTATGGGCTTCCAAATATCCCTTTGCCAATTCCACAAGAACAGCCTTAGCGAAAGGCTTCTTGAAGGGAAAGATGTAACTCTGTGAGATGAATTAACAGAACACAGAGCAGTTTCTCAGAAAGCTTCTTTCAAGTTTTGAACGGAAGATATTTCCTTTTTCACCATAGCCCTCTATGGGCTTCCAAATATCCCTTTGCCAATTCCACAAGAACAGCCTTAGCGAAAGGCTTCTGAAGGGAAAGATGTAACTCTGTGAGATGAATTCACAGAACACAGAGCAGTTTCTCAGAAAGCTTCTTTCCAGTTTTGAACGGAAGATATTTCCTTTTTCACCATAGCCCTCTATGGGCTTCCAAATATCCCTTTGCCAATTCCACAAGAACAGCCATAGCCAAAGGCTTCTTGAAGGGAAAGATGTAACTTTGTGAGATGAATTAACAGAACACAGAGCAGTTTCTCAGAAAGCTTCTTTCCAGTTTTGAACGGAAGATATGTCCTTTTTCACCATAACCCTCTATGGGCTTCCAAATATCCCTTTGCCAATTCCAGAAGAACAGCCTTAGCGAAAGGCCTCTGAAGGGAAAGATGTAAATCTATGGGATGAATTCAGAGAACACAGAGCAGTTTCTCAGAAAGCTTCTTTCCACTTTTGAAAGGAAGATATTTCTTTTTTCACCATAGCCATCTAAGGGCTTCCAAATATCCCTTTGCCAATTCGACAAGAACAGCCTTATCGAAAGGCTTCTAGAAGGTAGAGATGTAACGCTGTGAGATGAAATAACAGAACACAGAGCAGTTTCTCAGAAAGCTTCTTTCCAGTTTTGAACGGAAGATATTTCCTTTTTCAGCATTGCCCTCTAGGGGCTTCCAAATATCCCTTTGCCAATTCCACAGGAACAGCCATAGCAAAGGCTTCTTGAAGGGAAAGATGTAACTCTGTGAGATGAATTAACAGAATACAGAACAGTTTCTCAGAAAGCTTCTTTCCATGTTTGAACGGAAGCTAATTCCTTTTTCACCGTAGCCCTCTATGGACTTCCAAATATCCCTTTGCCAATTCCACAAGAACAGCCTTAGCGAAAGGCTTCCTGAAGGGAAAGATATAACTCTGTGAGATGAATTAACAGAACACAGAGCACTTTCTCAGAAAGCTTCTTTACAATTTTGAACGGAAGATATTTCCTTTTTCACCGTAGCCCTCTATGGGCTTCAAAATGTCACTTTGCCAATTCCACAAGAACAGTCTTAGCGAAAGGCTTCTTGAAGGGAAAGATGTACATCTGTGAGATGAATTAACAGAACACAGAGCAGTTTCTCAGAAAGCCTCTTTCCAGTTTTGAAGGGAAGATATTTCCTTTTTCACCATAGCCCTCCATGGGCTTCCAAATATCCCTTTGCCAATTCCACAAGAACAGCCTTAGCGAAAGGCTTCTGAAGGGAAAGATGTAACTCTGTGAGATGAATTCACAGAACACAGAGCAGTTTCTCAGAAAGCTTCTTTCCAGTTTTGAACGGAAGATATTTCCTTTTTCACCATAGCCCTCTATGGGCTTCCAAATATCCCTTTGCCAATTAAACAAGAACAGCCTTAGGGAAAGGCTTCTTGAAGGGAAAGATGTAACTCTGTGAGATGAATTAACAGAACACAGAGCAGTTTCTCAGAAAGCTTCTTTCCAGTTTTGAACGGAATATATTTCCTTTTTCACCATAGCCCTCTTTGGGCTTCCAAATATCCCTTTGCCAATTCCACAAGAACAGCCTTAGCGAAAGGCTTCTTGAAGGGAAAGATGTAACTCTGTGAGATGAATTCACAGAACACAGAGCAGTTTCTCAGAGCTTCTTTCCAGTTTTGAACGGAAGATATTTCCTTTTTCACCATAGCCCTCTATGGGCTTCCAAATATCATTTGCCAATTCCACAAGAACAGCCATAGCCAAAGGCTTCTTGAAGGGAAAGATGTAACTTTGTGAGATGAATTAACAGAACACAGAGCAGTTTCTCAGAAAGCTTCTTTCCAGTTTTGAACGGAAGATATTTCCTTTTTCACCATAACCCTCTATGGGCTTCCAAATATCCCTTTGCCAATTCCACAAGAACAGCCTTAGCGAAAGGCCTCTGAAGGGAAAGATGTAACTCTATGGGATGAATTCAGAGAACACAGAGCAGTTTCTCAGAAAGCTTCTTTCCACTTTTGAAAGGAAGATATTTCTTTTTTCACCATAGCCATCTATGGGCTTCCAAATATCCCTTTGCCAATTCCACAAGAACAGCCTTAGCGAAAGGCCTCTTGAAGGGAAAGATGTAACTCTGTGGGATGAATTCAGAGAACACAGAGCAGTTTCTCAGAAAGTTTCTTTCCAGTTTTGAACGGAAGATATCTCTTTTTTCACCATAGCCCTCTATGGGCTTCCAAATATCCCTTTGCCAATTCCACAAGAACAGCCTTAGCGAAAGGCTTCTTGAAGGGAAAGATGTAACTCTATGAGATGAATTAACAGAACACAGAGCAGTTTCTCAGAAAGCTTCTTTCCAGTTTTGTACGGAAGATTTTTCCTTTTTCACCATAGCCCTCTATGGGCTTCCAAATATCCCTTTGCCAATTCCACAGGAACAACCATAGCGAAAGGCCTCTTGAAGGGAAAGATGTAAATCAGTGGGATGAATTCAGAGAACACAGAGCAGTTTCTCAGAAAGCTTCTTTCCAGTTTTGAACGGAAGATATTTCTTTTTTCACCATAGCCCTCTATGGGCTTCCAAATACCCCTTTGCCAATTCCTCAAGAACAGCCTTAGCAAAAGGCTTCTTGAAGGGAAAGATGTAACTCTGTGAGACGAATTAACAGAACACAGAGCAGTTTCTCAGAAAGCTTCTTTCCAGGTTTGAACGGAAGATAATTCCTTTTTCACCATTGCCCTCTAGGGGCTTCCAAATATCCCTTTGCCAATTCCACAAGAACAGCCTTAGCGAAAGGCTTCTTGAAGGGAAAGATGTAACTCTGTGAGATGAATTAACAGAACACAGAGCAGTTTCTCAGAAAGCTTCCTTCCAGGTTTGAACGGAAGATAATTCCTTTTTCACCATAGCCCTCTACGGGCTTCCAAATATCCCTTTGCCAATTCCACAAGAACAGCCTTAGCGAAAGGCTTCTTGAAGGGAAAGATGTAACTCTATGAGATGAATTAACAGAACACAGAGCAGTTTCTCAGAAAGCTTCTTTCCAGTTTTGAACGGAAGATATTTCCTTTTTCACCATAGCCCTCTATGGGCTTCCAAATATCCCTTTGCCAATTCCACAAGAACAGCCTTAGCGAAAGGCTTCTTGAAGGGAAAGATGTAACTCTGGAAATGAATTAACAGAACACAGAGCAGTTTCTCAGAAAGCTTCTTTCCAGTTTTGAACGGAAGATATTTCCTTTTTCACCATAGCCCTCTATGGGCTTCAAAATATCACTTTGCCAATTCCACAAGAACAGCCTTAGCGAAAGGCTTCTTGAAAGGGAAGATGTAACTCTTTGAGATGAATTAACAGAACACAGAGCAGTTTCTCAGAAAGCTTCTTTCCAGTTTTGAACGGAAGATATTTCCTTTTTCACCATAGCCCTCTATGGGCTTCCAAATATCCCTTTGCCAATTCCACAAGAACAAACATAGCGAAAGGCCTCTTGAAGGGAAAGATGTAACTCTGTGGGATGAATTCAGAGAACACAGAGCAGTTTCTCAGAAAGCTTCTTTCCAGTTTTGAACGGAAGTTATTTCATTTTTCACCATAGCCCTCTATGGGCTTCCAAATATCCCTTTGCCAATTCCACAAGAACAGCCTTAGCAAAAGGCTTCATGAAGGGAAAAATGTAACTCTGTGAGATGAATTAACAGAACACAGAGCAGTTTCTCAGAAAGCTTCTTTCCAGTTTTGAACGGAAGATATTTCCTTTTTCACCATAGCCCTCTATGGGCTTCCAAATATCCCTTTGCCAATTCCACAGGAACAGCCTTAGCCAAAGGCTTCTTGAAGGGAAAGACGTAACTCTGTGAGCTGAATTAACAGAACACAGAGCAGTTTCTCAGAAAGTTTCTTTCCAGGTTTGAACGGAAGATAATTCCTTTTTCACCATTGCCCTCTAGGGGCTTCCAAATATCCCTTTTCCAATTCCACAAGAACAGCCTTAGCGAAAGGCTTCTTGAAGGGAAACATGTAACTCTGTGAGCTGAATTAACAGAACACAGAGCAGTTTCTCAGAAAGCTTCTTTCCAGGTTTGAACGGAAGATAATTCCTTTTTCACCTTAGCCCTCTATGGGCTTCCAAATATCCCTTTGCCAATTCCACAAGAACAGCCTTAGCGAAAGGCTTCTTGAAGGGAAAGATGTAACTCTGTGAGATGAATTAACAGAACACAGAGCAGTTTCTCAGAAAGCTTCTTTCAAGTTTTGAACGGAAGATATTTCCTTTTTCACCATAGCCCTCTATGGGCTTCCAAATATCCCTTTGCCAATTCCACAAGAACAGCCTTAGCGAAAGGCTTCTGAAGGGAAAGATGTAACTCTGTGAGATGAATTCACAGAACACAGAGCAGTTTCTCAGAAAGCTTCTTTCCAGTTTTGAACGGAAGATATTTCCTTTTTCACCATAGCCCTCTATGGGCTTCCAAATATCCCTTTGCCAATTCCACAAGAACAGCCATAGCCAAAGGCTTCTTGAAGGGAAAGATGTAACTTTGTGAGATGAATTAACAGAACACAGAGCAGTTTCTCAGAAAGCTTCTTTCCAGTTTTGAACGGAAGATATGTCCTTTTTCACCATAACCCTCTATGGGCTTCCAAATATCCCTTTGCCAATTCCGGAAGAACAGCCTTAGCGAAAGGCCTCTGAAGGGAAAGATGTAAATCTATGGGATGAATTCAGAGAACACAGAGCAGTTTCTCAGAAAGCTTCTTTCCACTTTTGAAAGGAAGATATTTCTTTTTTCACCATAGCCATCTAAGGGCTTCCAAATATCCCTTTGCCAATTCCACAAGAACAGCCTTATCGAAAGGCTTCTAGAAGGTAGAGATGTAACGCTGTGAGATGAAATAACAGAACACAGAGCAGTTTCTCAGAAAGCTTCTTTCCAGTTTTGAACGGAAGATATTTCCTTTTTCAGCATTGCCCTCTAGGGGCTTCCAAATATCCCTTTGCCAATTCCACAGGAACAGCCATAGCAAAGGCTTCTTGAAGGGAAAGATGTAACTCTGTGAGATGAATTAACAGAATACAGAACAGTTTCTCAGAAAGCTTCTTTCCATGTTTGAACGGAAGCTAATTCCTTTTTCACCGTAGCCCTCTATGGACTTCCAAATATCCCTTTGCCAATTCCACAAGAACAGCCTTAGCGAAAGGCTTCCTGAAGGGAAAGATATAACTCTGTGAGATGAATTAACAGAACACAGAGCACTTTCTCAGAAAGCTTCTTTACAATTTTGAACGGAAGATATTTCCTTTTTCACCGTAGCCCTCTATGGGCTTCAAAATGTCACTTTGCCAATTCCACAAGAACAGTCTTAGCGAAAGGCTTCTTGAAAGGAAAGATGTAACTCTGTGAGATGAATTAACAGAACACAGAGCAGTTTCTCAGAAAGCTTCTTTCCAGTTTTGAACGGAAGATATTTCCTTTTTCACCATAACCCTCTATGGGCTTCCAAATATCCCTTTGCCAATTCCAGAAGAACAGCCTTAGCGAAAGGCCTCTGAAGGGAAAGATGTAACTCTATGGGATGAATTCAGAGAACACAGAGCAGTTTCTCAGAAAGCTTCTTTCCACTTTTGAAAGGAAGATATTTCTTTTTTCACCATAGCCATCTAAGGGCTTCCAAATATCCCTTTGCCAATTCCACAAGAACAGCCTTAGCGAAAGGCTTCTTGAAGGGAAAGATGTAACTCTGAGAGGTGAATTAACAGAACACAGAGCAGTTTCTCAGAAACCTTCTTTCCAGTTTTGAACGGAAGATATTTCCTTTTTCACCATAGCCCTCTATGGGCTTCCAAATATCCCTTTGCCAATTCCACAAGAACAGCCTTAGCGAAAGGCGTCTTGAAGGGAAAGATGTAACTCTGTGAGATGAATTAACAGAACACAGAGCAGTTTCTCAGAAAGCTTCTTTCCAGTTTTGAACGGAAGATATTTCCTTTTTAACCAAAGCCCTCTATGGGCTTCCAAATATCCCTTTGCCAATTCCACAAGAACAGCCTTAGCGAAAGGCTTCTTGAAGGGAAAGATGTAACTCTGTGAGATGAATTAACAGAACACAGAGCAGTTTCTCAGAAAGCTTCTTTCCAGTTTTGAACGTAAGATAATTCCTTTTTCAACATAGCCCTCTAAGGGCTTCCAAATATCCCTTTGCCAATTTAACAAGAACAGCCTTATCGAAAGGCTTCTTGAAGGTAGAGATGTAACGCTGTGAGATGAAATAACAGAACACAGAGCAGTTTCTCAGAAAGCTTCTTTCCAGTTTTGAACGGAAGATATTTCCTTTTTCAAGATAGCCCTCTACGGGCTTCCAAATATCCCTTTGCCAATTCCACAAGAACAGCCTTAACGAAAGGCTTCTTGAAGGGAAAGATGTAAATCTGTGAGATGAATTAACAGAACACAGAGCAGTTTCTCCGAAAGCTTCTTTCCAGTTTTGAACGGAAGATATTTCCTTTTTCACCGTAGCCCTCTATGGGCTTCTAAATATCCCTTTGCCAATTCCACAAGAACAGCCTTAGCGAAAGGCTTCTTGAAGGGAAAGATGTAACTCTGTGAGATGAATTAACAGAACACAGAGCAGTTTCTCAGAAAGCTTCTTTTCAGTTTTGAACGGAAGATATTTCCTTTTTCACAATAGCCCTCTATGGGCTTCCAAATATCCCTTTGCCAATTCCACAAGAACAGCCTTAGCGAAAGGCTTCTGAAGAGAAAGATGTAACTGTGTGAGATGAATTCACAGAACACAGAGCAGTTTCTCAGAAAGCTTCTTTCCAGTTTTGAACGGAAGATATTTCCTTTTTCACCATAGCCCTCTATGGGCTTCCAAATATCCCTTTGCCAATTAAACAAGAACAGCCTTAGGGAAAGGCTTCTTGAAGGGAAAGATGTAACTCTGTGAGATGAATTAACAGAACACAGAGCAGTTTCTCAGAAAGCTTCTTTCCAGTTTTGAACGGAAGATATTTCATTTTTCACCATAGCCCTCTATGGGCTTCCAAATATCCCTTTGCCAATTCCACAAGAACAGCCATAGCCAAAGGCTTCTTGAAGGGAAAGATGTAACTCTGTGAGATGAATTAACAGAACACAGAGCAGTTTCTCAGAAAGCTTCTTTCCAGTTTTGAACGGAAGATATTTCCTTTTTCACCATAACCCTCTATGGGCTTCCAAATATCCCTTTGCCAATTCCAGAAGAACAGCCTTAGCGAAAGGCCTCTGAAGGGAAAGATGTAACTCTATGGGATGAATTCAGAGAACACAGAGCAGTTTCTCAGAAAGCTTCTTTCCACTTTTAAAAGGAAGATATTTCTTTTTTCACCATAGCCATCTAAGGGCTTCCAAATATCCCTTTGCCAATTCCACAAGAACAGCCTTAGCGAAAGGCTTCTTGAAGGGAAAGATGTAACTCTGAGAGGTGAATTAACAGAACACAGAGCAGTTTCTCAGAAACCTTCTTTCCAGTTTTCAACGGAAGATATTTCCTTTTTCACCATAGCCCTCTATGGGCTTCCAAATATCCCTTTGCCAATTCCACAAGAACAGCCTAAGTGAAAGGCTTCTTGAAGGGAAAGATGTAACTCTGTGAGATGAATTAACAGAACACAGAGCAGTTTCTCAGAAAGCTTCTTTCCAGTTTGGAACGGAAGATATTTCCCTTTTAACCATAGCCCTCTATGGGCTTCCAAATATCCCTTTGCCAATTCCACAAGAACAGCCTTAGCGAAAGGCTTCTTGAAGGGAAAGATGTAACTCTGTGACATGAATTAACAGAACACAGAGCAGTTTCTCAGAAAGCTTCTTTCCAGTTTTGAACGTAAGATAATTCCTTTTTCAACATAGCCCTCTAAGGGCTTCCAAATATCCCTTTGCCAATTTAACAAGAACAAGCTTATCGAAAGGCTTCTTGAAGGTAGAGACGTAACGCTGTGAGATGAAATAACAGAACACAGAGCAGTTTCTCAGAAAGCTTCTTTCCAGTTTTGAACGGAAGATATTTCCTTTTTCAACATAGCCCTCTACGGGCTTCCAAATATCCCTTTGCCAATTCCACAAGAACAGCCTTAACGAAAGGTTTCTTGAAGGGAAAGATGTAAATCTGTGAGATGAATTAACAGAACACAGAGCAGTTTCTCAGAAAGCTTCTTTCCAGTTTTGAACGGAAGATATTTCCTTTTTCACCATAAACCTCTATGGGCTTCTAAATGTCCCTTTGCCAATTTAACAAGAACAGCCTTAGCGAAAGGCTTCTTGAAGGGAAAGATGTAACTCTGTGAGATGAATTAACAGAACACAGAGCAGTTTCTCAGAAAGCTTCTTTCCAGTTTTGAACGGAAGATATTTCCTTTTTCACCATAGCCCTCTATGGGCTTCCAAATATCCCTTTGCCAATTCCACAAGAACAGCCTTAGCGAAAGGCCTCTTCAAGGGAAAGATGTAACTCTGTGAGATGAATTAACAGAACACAGAGCAGTTTCTCAGAAAGCTTCTTTCCTGTTTTGAACGGAAGATATTTCCTTTTTCACCATAGCCCTCTATGGGCTTCCAAATATCCCTTTGCCAATTCCACAAGAACAGCCTTAGCGAAAGGCTTCTTGAAGGGAAAGATGTAACTCTGTGAGATGAATTAACAGAACACAGAGCACTTTCTCAGAAAGCTTCTTTCCAGTTTTGAACGGAAGATATTTCCTTTTTCACCATAGCCCTCTATGGGCTTCCAAATATCCCTTTGCCAATTCCACAGGAACAGCCTTAGCGAAAGGCTTCTTGAAGGGAAAGATGTAACTCTGTGAGATGAATTAACGGAACACAGAGCAGTTTCTCAGAAAGCTTCTTTCCAGTTTTGAACGGAAGATATTTCCTTTTTCACCATAGCCCTCTAAGGGCTTCCAAATATCCCTTTGCCAATTTAACAAGAACAGCCTTAGGGAAAGGCTTCTTGAAGGGAAAGATGTAACTCAGTGAGATGAATTAACAGAACACAGAGCAGTTTCTCAGAAAGCTTCTTTCCAGTTTTGAACGGAAGATATTTCCTTTTTCACCATAGCCCTCTATGGGCTTTCAAATATCCCTTTGCCAATTCCACAAGAACAGCCTTATCGAAAGGCTTCTAGAAGGTAGAGATGTAACGCTGTGAGATGAAATAACAGAACACAGAGCAGTTTCTCAGAAAGCTTCTTTCCAGTTTTGAACGGAAGATATTCTCTTTTTCATCATAGCCCTCTATGGGCTTCCAAATATCACTTAGCCAGTTCCACAAGAACAGACGTAGCGAAAGGCTTCTTCAAGGGAAAGATGTAACTCTGTCAGATGAATTAACAGAACACAGAACTGTTTCATAGAAAGATTCTTTCCAGTTTTGAACGGAAGATATTTCCTTTTTCACCATAGCCCTCTAAGGGCCTCCAAATATCCCTTTGCCTATTCCACAAGAACAGCCTTAGCGAAAGGCTTCTTGAAGGGAAAGATGTAACTCTGTGAGATGAATTAACAGAACACAGAGCAGTTTCTCAGAAAGTTTCTTTCCCGTTTTGAACGGAAGATATTTCCTTTTTCACCATAGCCCTTTATGGGCTTCCAAATATCCCTTTGCCAATTCCACAAGAACAGCCTTAGCTAAAAGCTTCTTTAAGGGAAAGATGTAACTCTGTGAGATGAATTAACAGAACACAGAGCAGTTTCTCAGAAAGCTTCTTTCCAGTTTTGAAAGGATGATATTTCCTTTTTCACCGTAGCCCTCTATGGGCTTCCATATATCCCTTTGCCAATTCCATAAGAACAGCCTTAGCGAAAGGCTTCTTGAAGGGAAAGATGTAACTCTGTGAGATGAATTAACAGAACACAGAGCAGTTTCTTAGAAAGCTTCTTTCCAGTTTTGAACGGAAGATATTTCCTTTTTCACCATAGACCTCTATGGGCTTCCAAATATCCCTTTGCCAATTCCACAAGAACAGCCTTAGCGATAGGCTTCTTGAAGGGAAAGATGTAAATCTGTGAGATGAACTAACAGAACACAGAGCAGTTTCTCAGAAAGCTTCTTTCCAGTTTTGAACGGAAGATATTTCCTTTTTCACCATAGCTCTCTATGGGCTTCCAAATATCCCTTTGCCAATTAAACAAGAACAGCCTAAGGAAAGGCTTCTTGAAAGGAAAGATGTAACTCTGTGAGATGAATTAACAGAACACAGAGCAGTTTCTCAGAAAGCTTCTTTCCAGTTTTGAACGGAAGATATTTCCTTTTTCATCATAGCCCTCTAAAGTCTTCCAAATATCCCTTTGCAAATTTAACAAGAACAGCCTTATCAAAAGGCCTCTTGAAGGTAGAGATGTAACACTGTGAGATGAAATAACAGAACACAGAGCAGTTTCTCAGAAAGCTTCTTTCCAGTTTTGAACGGAAGATATTTCCTTTTTCACCATAGCCCTCTATGGGCTTCCAAATATCACTTTGCCAGTTCCACAAGAACAGCCTTAGAGAAAGCCTTCTTCAAGGGAAAGATGTAACTCTGTGAGATGAATTAACACAACACAGAACTGTTTCTTAGAAAGATTCTTTCCAGTTTTGAACGGAAGATATTTCCTTTTTCACCATAGCCCTCTATGGGCTTCCAAATATCCCTTTGCCAATTCCACAAGAACAGCCTTAGTGAAAGGCTTCTTGAAGGGAAAGATGAAACTCCGTGAGATGAATTAACAGAACACAGAGCAGTTTCTCAGAAAGTTTCTTTCCCGTTTTGAACGGAAGATATTTCCTTTTTCACCATAGCCCTCTATGGGCTTACAAATATCCCTTTGCCAATTCCACAAGAACAGCCTTAGCGAAAGGCTTCTTGAAGGGAAAGATGTAACTCTGTGAGATGAATTAATAGAACAGAGAGCAGTTTCTCAGAAAGCTTCTTTCCAGTTCTGAACGGAAGATATTTCCTTTTTCACCATAGCCCTCTATGGGCTTCCAAATATCCCTTTGCCAATTCCACAAGAACAGCCTTAGCGAAAGGCCTCTTGAAGGGAAAGATGTAACTCTATGGGATGAATTCAGAGAACACAGAGCAGTTTCTCAGAAAGCTTCTTTCCTGTTTTGAACGGAAGATATTTCTTTTTTCACCATAGCCATCTATGGGCTTCCAAATATCCCTTTGCCAATTCCACAAGAACAGCCTTAGCGAAAGGCTTCTTGAAGGGAAAGATGTAACTCTGTGAGGTGAATTAACAGAACACAGAGCAGTTTCTCAGAAAGCTTCTTTCCAGTTTTGAACGGAAGATATTTCCTTTTTCACCATAGCCCTCTATGGGCTTCCAAATATCCCTTTGCCAATTCCACAGGAACAGCCTTAGCCAAAGGCTTCTTGAAGGGAAAGACGTAACTCTGTGAGCTGAATTAACAGAACACAGAGCAGTTTCTCAGAAAGTTTCTTTCCAGGTTTGAACGGAAGATAATTCCTTTTTCACCATTGCCCTCTAGGGGCTTCCAAATATCCCTTTTCCAATTCCACAAGAACAGCCTTAGCGAAAGGCTTCTTGAAGGGAAACATGTAACTCTGTGAGCTGAATTAACAGAACACAGAGCAGTTTCTCAGAAAGCTTCTTTCCAGGTTTGAACGGAAGATAATTCCTTTTTCACCTTAGCCCTCTATGGGCTTCCAAATATCCCTTTGCCAATTCCACAAGAACAGCCTTAGCGAAAGGCTTCCTGAAGGGAAAGATGTAACTCTGTGAGATGAATTAACAGAACACAGAGCAGTTTCTCAGAAAGCTTCTTTCAAGTTTTGAACGGAAGATATTTCCTTTTTCACCATAGCCCTCTATGGGCTTCCAAATATCCCTTTGCCAATTCCACAAGAACAGCCTTAGCGAAAGGCTTCTGAAGGGAAAGATGTAACTCTGTGAGATGAATTCACAGAACACAGAGCAGTTTCTCAGAAAGCTTCTTTCCAGTTTTGAACGGAAGATATTTCCTTTTTCACCATAGCCCTCTATGGGCTTCCAAATATCCCTTTGCCAATTCCACAAGAACAGCCATAGCCAAAGGCTTCTTGAAGGGAAAGATGTAACTTTGTGAGATGAATTAACAGAACACAGAGCAGTTTCTCAGAAAGCTTCTTTCCAGTTTTGAACGGAAGATATGTCCTTTTTCACCATAACCCTCTATGGGCTTCCAAATATCCCTTTGCCAATTCCAGAAGAACAGCCTTAGCGAAAGGCCTCTGAAGGGAAAGATGTAAATCTATGGGATGAATTCAGAGAACACAGAGCAGTTTCTCAGAAAGCTTCTTTCCACTTTTGAAAGGAAGATATTTCTTTTTTCACCATAGCCATCTAAGGGCTTCCAAATATCCCTTTGCCAATTCCACAAGAACAGCCTTATCGAAAGGCTTCTAGAAGGTAGAGATGTAACGCTGTGAGATGAAATAACAGAACACAGAGCAGTTTCTCAGAAAGCTTCTTTCCAGTTTTGAACGGAAGATATTTCCTTTTTCAGCATTGCCCTCTAGGGGCTTCCAAATATCCCTTTGCCAATTCCACAGGAACAGCCATAGCAAAGGCTTCTTGAAGGGAAAGATGTAACTCTGTGAGATGAATTAACAGAATACAGAACAGTTTCTCAGAAAGCTTCTTTCCATGTTTGAACGGAAGCTAATTCCTTTTTCACCGTAGCCCTCTATGGACTTCCAAATATCCCTTTGCCAATTCCACAAGAACAGCCTTAGCGAAAGGCTTCCTGAAGGGAAAGATATAACTCTGTGAGATGAATTAACAGAACACAGAGCACTTTCTCAGAAAGCTTCTTTACAATTTTGAACGGAAGATATTTCCTTTTTCACCGTAGCCCTCTATGGGCTTCAAAATGTCACTTTGCCAATTCCACAAGAACAGTCTTAGCGAAAGGCTTCTTGAAAGGAAAGATGTAACTCTGTGAGATGAATTAACAGAACACAGAGCAGTTTCTCAGAAAGCTTCTTTCCAGTTTTGAACGGAAGATATTTCCTTTTTCACCATAACCCTCTATGGGCTTCCAAATATCCCTTTGCCAATTCCAGAAGAACAGCCTTAGCGAAAGGCCTCTGAAGGGAAAGATGTAACTCTATGGGATGAATTCAGAGAACACAGAGCAGTTTCTCAGAAAGCTTCTTTCCACTTTTGAAAGGAAGATATTTCTTTTTTCACCATAGCCATCTAAGGGCTTCCAAATATCCCTTTGCCAATTCCACAAGAACAGCCTTAGCGAAAGGCTTCTTGAAGGGAAAGATGTAACTCTGAGAGGTGAATTAACAGAACACAGAGCAGTTTCTCAGAAACCTTCTTTCCAGTTTTGAACGGAAGATATTTCCTTTTTCACCATAGCCCTCTATGGGCTTCCAAATATCCCTTTGCCAATTCCACAAGAACAGCCTTAGCGAAAGGCGTCTTGAAGGGAAAGATGTAACTCTGTGAGATGAATTAACAGAACACAGAGCAGTTTCTCAGAAAGCTTCTTTCCAGTTTTGAACGGAAGATATTTCCTTTTTAACCAAAGCCCTCTATGGGCTTCCAAATATCCCTTTGCCAATTCCACAAGAACAGCCTTAGCGAAAGGCTTCTTGAAGGGAAAGATGTAACTCTGTGAGATGAATTAACAGAACACAGAGCAGTTTCTCAGAAAGCTTCTTTCCAGTTTTGAACGTAAGATAATTCCTTTTTCAACATAGCCCTCTAAGGGCTTCCAAATATCCCTTTGCCAATTTAACAAGAACAGCCTTATCGAAAGGCTTCTTGAAGGTAGAGATGTAACGCTGTGAGATGAAATAACAGAACACAGAGCAGTTTCTCAGAAAGCTTCTTTCCAGTTTTGAACGGAAGATATTTCCTTTTTCAAGATAGCCCTCTACGGGCTTCCAAATATCCCTTTGCCAATTCCACAAGAACAGCCTTAACGAAAGGCTTCTTGAAGGGAAAGATGTAAATCTGTGAGATGAATTAACAGAACACAGAGCAGTTTCTCCGAAAGCTTCTTTCCAGTTTTGAACGGAAGATATTTCCTTTTTCACCGTAGCCCTCTATGGGCTTCTAAATATCCCTTTGCCAATTCCACAAGAACAGCCATAGCCAAAGGCTTCTTGAAGGGAAAGATGTAACTCTGTGAGATGAATTAACAGAACACAGAGCAGTTTCTCAGAAAGCTTCTTTCCAGTTTTGAACGGAAGATATTTCCTTTTTCACCATAACCCTCTATGGGCTTCCAAATATCCCTTTGCCAATTCCAGAAGAACAGCCTTAGCGAAAGGCCTCTGAAGGGAAAGATGTAACTCTATGGGATGAATTCAGAGAACACAGAGCAGTTTCTCAGAAAGCTTCTTTCCACTTTTAAAAGGAAGATATTTCTTTTTTCACCATAGCCATCTAAGGGCTTCCAAATATCCCTTTGCCAATTCCACAAGAACAGCCTTAGCGAAAGGCTTCTTGAAGGGAAAGATGTAACTCTGAGAGGTGAATTAACAGAACACAGAGCAGTTTCTCAGAAACCTTCTTTCCAGTTTTCAACGGAAGATATTTCCTTTTTCACCATAGCCCTCTATGGGCTTCCAAATATCCCTTTGCCAATTCCACAAGAACAGCCTTAGTGAAAGGCTTCTTGAAGGGAAAGATGTAACTCTGTGAGATGAATTAACAGAACACAGAGCAGTTTCTCAGAAAGCTTCTTTCCAGTTTGGAACGGAAGATATTTCCCTTTTAACCATAGCCCTCTATGGGCTTCCAAATATCCCTTTGCCAATTCCACAAGAACAGCCTTAGCGAAAGGCTTCTTGAAGGGAAAGATGTAACTCTGTGACATGAATTAACAGAACACAGAGCAGTTTCTCAGAAAGCTTCTTTCCAGTTTTGAACGTAAGATAATTCCTTTTTCAACATAGCCCTCTAAGGGCTTCCAAGTATCCCTTTGCCAATTTAACAAGAACAACCTTATCGAAAGGCTTCTTGAAGGTAGAGATGTAACGCTGTGAGATGAAATAACAGAACACAGAGCAGTTTCTCAGAAAGCTTCTTTCCAGTTTTGAACGGAAGATATTTCCTTTTTCAACATAGCCCTCTACGGGCTTCCAAATATCCCTTTGCCAATTCCACAAGAACAGCCTTAACGAAAGGTTTCTTGAAGGGAAAGATGTAAATCTGTGAGATGAATTAACAGAACACAGAGCAGTTTCTCAGAAAGCTTCTTTCCAGTTTTGAACGGAAGATATTTCCTTTTTCACCATAACCCTCTATGGACTTCTAAATGTCCCTTTGCCAATTTAACAAGAACAGCCTTAGCGAAAGGCTTCTTGAAGGGAAAGATGTAACTCTGTGAGATGAATTAACAGAACACAGAGCAGTTTCTCAGAAAGCTTCTTTCCAGTTTTGAACGGAAGATATTTCCTTTTTCACCATAGCCCTCTATGGGCTTCCAAATATCCCTTTGCCAATTCCACAAGAACAGCCTTAGCGAAAGGCCTCTTCAAGGGAAAGATGTAACTCTGTGAGATGAATTAACAGAACACAGAGCAGTTTCTCAGAAAGCTTCTTTCCAGTTTTGAACGGAAGATATTTCCTTTTTCACCATAGCCCTCTATGGGCTTCCAAATATCCCTTTGCCAATTCCACAAGAACAGCCTTAGCGAAAGGCTTCTTGAAGGGAAAGATGTAACTCTGTGAGATGAATTAACAGAACACAGAGCACTTTCTCAGAAAGCTTCTTTCCAGTTTTGAACGGAAGATATTTCCTTTTTCACCATAGCCCTCTATGGGCTTCCAAATATCCCTTTGCCAATTCCACAGGAACAGCCTTAGCGAAAGGCTTCTTGAAGGGAAAGATGTAACTCTGTGAGATGAATTAACGGAACACAGAGCAGTTTCTCAGAAAGCTTCTTTCCAGTTTTGAACGGAAGATATTTCCTTTTTCACCATAGCCCTCTAAGGGCTTCCAAATATCCCTTTGCCAATTTAACAAGAACAGCCTTAGGGAAAGACTTCTTGAAGGGAAAGATGTAACTCAGTGAGATGAATTAACAGAACACAGAGCAGTTTCTCAGAAAGCTTCTTTCCAGTTTTGAACGGAAGATATTTCCTTTTTCACCATAGCCCTCTATGGGCTTTCAAATATCCCTTTGCCAATTCCACAAGAACAGCCTTAGCGAAAGGCTTCTTGAAGGGAAAGATGTAACTCTGTGAAATGATTTAACAGAACACAGAGCAGTTTCTAAGAAAGCTTCTTCCCAGTTTTGAACCGAAGATATTTCCTTTTTCACCATAGCCCTTTATGGGTTTCCAAATATGCCTTTGCCAATTCCACAAGAACAGCCTTATCGAAAGGCTTCTAGAAGGTAGAGATGTAACGCTGTGAGATGAAATAACAGAACACAGAGCAGTTTCTCAGAAAGCTTCTTTCCAGTTTTGAACGGAAGATATTCTCTTTTTCATCATAGCCCTCTATGGGCTTCCAAATATCACTTAGCCAGTTCCACAAGAACAGACGTAGCGAAAGGCTTCTTCAAGGGAAAGATGTAACTCTGTCAGATGAATTAACAGAACACAGAACTGTTTCATAGAAAGATTCTTTCCAGTTTTGAACGGAAGATATTTCCTTTTTCACCATAGCCCTCTAAGGGCCTCCAAATATCCCTTTGCCTATTCCACAAGAACAGCCTTAGCGAAAGGCTTCTTGAAGGGAAAGATGTAACTCTGTGAGATGAATTAACAGAACACAGAGCAGTTTCTCAGAAAGTTTCTTTCCCGTTTTGAACGGAAGATATTTCCTTTTTCACCATAGCCCTTTATGGGCTTCCAAATATCCCTTTGCCAATTCCACAAGAACAGCCTTAGCTAAAAGCTTCTTTAAGGGAAAGATGTAACTCTGTGAGATGAATTAACAGAACACAGAGCAGTTTCTCAGAAAGCTTCTTTCCAGTTTTGAAAGGATGATATTTCCTTTTTCACCGTAGCCCTCTATGGGCTTCCATATATCCCTTTGCCAATTCCATAAGAACAGCCTTAGCGAAAGGCTTCTTGAAGGGAAAGATGTAACTCTGTGAGATGAATTAACAGAACACAGAGCAGTTTCTTAGAAAGCTTCTTTCCAGTTTTGAACGGAAGATATTTCCTTTTTCACCATAGACCTCTATGGGCTTCCAAATATCCCTTTGCCAATTCCACAAGAACAGCCTTAGCGATAGGCTTCTTGAAGGGAAAGATGTAAATCTGTGAGATGAACTAACAGAACTCAGAGCAGTTTCTCAGAAAGCTTCTTTCCAGTTTTGAACGGAAGATATTTCCTTTTTCACCATAGCTCTCTATGGGCTTCCAAATATCCCTTTGCCAATTAAACAAGAACAGCCTAAGGAAAGGCTTCTTGAAAGGAAAGATGTAACTCTGTGAGATGAATTAACAGAACACAGAGCAGTTTCTCAGAAAGCTTCTTTCCAGTTTTGAACGGAAGATATTTCCTTTTTCACCATAGCCCTCTATGGGCTTCCAAATATCCCTTTGCCAATTCCAGAAGAACAGCCTTAGCGAAAGGCTTCTTGAAGGGAAAGATGTAACTCTGTGAGATGATTTCACAGAACACAGAGCAGTTTCTCAGAGCTTCTTTCCAGTTTTGAACGGAAGATATTTCCTTTTTCACCATAGCCCTCTATGGACTTCCAAATATCCCTTTGCCAATTCCACAAGAACAGCCTTAGCGAAAGGCCTCATGAAGGGAAAGATGTAACTCTATGGGATGAATTCAGAGAACACAGAGCAGTTTCTCAGAAAGCTTCTTTCCAGTTTTGAACGGAAGATATTTCTTTTTTCACCATAGCCATCTATGGGCTTCCAAATATCCCTTTGCCAATTCCACAAGAACAGCCTTAGCGAAAGGCTTCTTGAAGGGAAAGATGTACCTCTGTGAGCTGAATTAACAGAACACAGAGCAGTTTCTCAGAAAGCTTCTTTCCAGTTTTGAACGGAAGATATTTCCTTTTTCATCATAGCCCTCTAAAGTCTTCCAAATATCCCTTTGCAAATTTAACAAGAACAGCCTTATCAAAAGGCCTCTTGAAGGTAGAGATGTAACACTGTGAGATGAAATAACAGAACACAGAGCAGTTTCTCAGAAAGCTTCTTTCAGTTTAGAACGGAAGATATTTCCTTTTTCACCATAGCCCTCTATGGGCTTCCAAATATCACTTTGCCAGTTCCACAAGAACAGCCTTAGAGAAAGCCTTCTTCAAGGGAAAGATGTAACTCTGTGAGATGAATTAACACAACACAGAACTGTTTCTTAGAAAGATTCTTTCCAGTTTTGAACGGAAGATATTTCCTTTTTCACCATAGCCCTCTATGGGCTTCCAAATATCCCTTTGCCAATTCCACAAGAACAGCCTTAGTGAAAGGCTTCTTGAAGGGAAAGATGAAACTCCGTGAGATGAATTAACAGAACACAGAGCAGTTTCTCAGAAAGTTTCTTTCCCGTTTTGTACGGAAGATATTTCCTTTTTCACCATAGCCCTCTATGGGCTTACAAATATCCCTTTGCCAATTCCACAAGAACAGCCTTAGCGAAAGGCTTCTTGAAGGGAAAGATGTAACTCTGTGAGATGAATTAATAGAACAGAGAGCAGTTTCTCAGAAAGCTTCTTTCCAGTTCTGAACGGAAGATATTTCCTTTTTCACCATAGCCCTCTATGGGCTTCCAAATATCCCTTTGCCAATTCCACAAGAACAGCCTTAGCGAAAGGCCTCTTGAAGGGAAAGATGTAACTCTATGGGATGAATTCAGAGAACACAGAGCAGTTTCTCAGAAAGCTTCTTTCCTGTTTTGAACGGAAGATATTTCTTTTTTCACCATAGCCATCTATGGGCTTCCAAATATCCCTTTGCCAATTCCACAAGAACAGCCTTAGCGAAAGGCTTCTTGAAGGGAAAGATGTAACTCTGTGAGGTGAATTAACAGAACACAGAGCAGTTTCTCAGTAACCTTCTTTCCAGTTTTGAACGGAAGATATTTCCTTTTTCACCATAGCCCTCTATGTTCTTCCAAATATACCTTTGCCAATTCCACAAGAACAGCCTTAGCGAAAGGCTTCTTGAAGGGAAAGATGTAACTCTGTGAGATGAATTAACAGAACACAGAGCAGTTTCTCAGAAAGCTTCTTTCCAGTTTTGAACGGAAGATATTTCCTTTTTCACCATAGCCCTCTAAGGGCTTCCAAATATCCCTTTGCCAATTTAACAAGAACAGCCTTAGGGAAAGGCTTCTTGAAGGGAAAGATGTAACTCAGTGTGATGAATTAACAGAACACAGAGCAGTTTCTCAGAAAGCTTCTTTCCAGTTTTGAACGGAAGATATTTCCTTTTTCACCATAGCCCTCTATGGGCTTTCAAATATCCCTTTGCCAATTCCACAAGAACAGCCTTAGCGAAAGGCTTCTTGAAGGGAAAGATGTAACTCTGTGAAATGATTTAACAGAACACAGAGCAGTTTCTAAGAAAGCTTCTTCCCAGTTTTGAACGGAAGATATTTCCTTTTTCACCATAGCCCTTTATGGGTTTCCAAATATGCCTTTGCCAATTCCACAAGAACAGCCTTATCGAAAGGCTTCTAGAAGGTAGAGATGTAACGCTGTGAGATGAAATAACAGAACACAGAGCAGTTTCTCAGAAAGTTTCTTTCCAGTTTTGAACGGAAGATATTTCCTTTTTCATCATAGCCCTCTATGGGCTTCCAAATATCACTTAGCCAGTTCCACAAGAACAGACGTAGCGAAAGGCTTCTTCAAGGGAAAGATGTAACTCTGTCAGATGAATTAACAGAACACAGAACTGTTTCATAGAAAGATTCTTTCCAGTTTTGAACGGAAGATATTTCCTTTTTCACCATAGCCCTCTATGGGCCTCCAAATATCCCTTTGCCAATTCCACAAGAACAGCCTTAGCGAAAGGCTTCTTGAAGGGAAAGATGTAACTCTGTGAGATGAATTAACAGAACACAGAGCAGTTTCTCAGAAAGTTTCTTTCCCGTTTTGAACGGAAGATATTTCCTTTTTCACCATAGCCCTTTATGGGCTTCCAAATATCCCTTTGCCAATTCCACAAGAACAGCCTTAGCTAAAGGCTTCTTTAAGGGAAAGATATAACTCTGTGAGATGAATTAACAGAACACAGAGCAGTTTCTCAGAAAGCTTCTTTCCAGTTTTGAAAGGATGATATTTCCTTTTTCACCGTAGCCCTCTATGGGCTTCCATATATCCCTTTGCCAATTCCACAAGAACAGCCTTAGCGAAAGGCTTCTTGAAGGGAAAGATGTAACTCTGTGAGATGAATTAACAGAACACAGAGCAGTTTCTCAGAAAGCTTCTTTCCAGTTTTGAACGGAAGATATTTCCTTTTTCACCATTGCCCTCTATGGGCTTCCAAATATCTCTTTGCCAATTCCAGAAGAAGAGCCTTAGCGAATGGCTTCTTGAAGGGAAAGATGTAACTCTGTGAGATGAATTAAGAGAACACAGAGAGGTTTCTCAGAAAGCTTCTTTCCAGTTTTGAACGGAAGATATTTCCTTTTTCACCATAGCCCTCTAGGGGCTTCCAAATATCCCTTTGCCAATTCCACAAGAACAGCCTTAGCGAAAGGCTTCTTGAAGGGAAACATGTAACTCTGTGAGCTGAATTAACAGAACACAGAGCAGTTTCTCAGAAAGCTTCTTTCCAGGTTTGAACGGAAGATAATTCCTTTTTCACCTTAGCCCTCTATGGGCTTCCAAATATCCCTTTGCCAATTCCACAAGAACAGCCTTAGCGAAAGGCTTCTTGAAGGGAAAGATGTAACTCTGTGAGATGAATTAACAGAACACAGAGCAGTTTCTCAGAAAGCTTCTTTCAAGTTTTGAACGGAAGATATTTCCTTTTTCACCATAGCCCTCTATGGGCTTCCAAATATCCCTTTGCCAATTCCACAAGAACAGCCTTAGCGAAAGGCTTCTGAAGGGAAAGATGTAACTCTGTGAGATGAATTCACAGAACACAGAGCAGTTTCTCAGAAAGCTTCTTTCCAGTTTTGAACGGAAGATATTTCCTTTTTCACCATAGCCCTCTATGGGCTTCCAAATATCCCTTTGCCAATTCCACAAGAACAGCCTTAGCGAAAGGCTTCCTGAAGGGAAAGATATAACTCTGTGAGATGAATTAACAGAACACAGAGCACTTTCTCAGAAAGCTTCTTTACAATTTTGAACGGAAGATATTTCCTTTTTCACCGTAGCCCTCTATGGGCTTCAAAATGTCACTTTGCCAATTCCACAAGAACAGTCTTAGCGAAAGGCTTCTTGAAAGGAAAGATGTAACTCTGTGAGATGAATTAACAGAACACAGAGCAGTTTCTCAGAAAGCTTCTTTCCAGTTTTGAACGGAAGATATTTCCTTTTTCACCATAACCCTCTATGGGCTTCCAAATATCCCTTTGCCAATTCCAGAAGAACAGCCTTAGCGAAAGGCCTCTGAAGGGAAAGATGTAACTCTATGGGATGAATTCAGAGAACACAGAGCAGTTTCTCAGAAAGCTTCTTTCCACTTTTGAAAGGAAGATATTTCTTTTTTCACCATAGCCATCTAAGGGCTTCCAAATATCCCTTTGCCAATTCCACAAGAACAGCCTTAGCGAAAGGCTTCTTGAAGGGAAAGATGTAACTCTGAGAGGTGAATTAACAGAACACAGAGCAGTTTCTCAGAAACCTTCTTTCCAGTTTTGAACGGAAGATATTTCCTTTTTCACCATAGCCCTCTATGGGCTTCCAAATATCCCTTTGCCAATTCCACAAGAACAGCCTTAGCGAAAGGCGTCTTGAAGGGAAAGATGTAACTCTGTGAGATGAATTAACAGAACACAGAGCAGTTTCTCAGAAAGCTTCTTTCCAGTTTTGAACGGAAGATATTTCCTTTTTAACCAAAGCCCTCTATGGGCTTCCAAATATCCCTTTGCCAATTCCACAAGAACAGCCTTAGCGAAAGGCTTCTTGAAGGGAAAGATGTAACTCTGTGAGATGAATTAACAGAACACAGAGCAGTTTCTCAGAAAGCTTCTTTCCAGTTTTGAACGTAAGATAATTCCTTTTTCAACATAGCCCTCTAAGGGCTTCCAAATATCCCTTTGCCAATTTAACAAGAACAGCCTTATCGAAAGGCTTCTTGAAGGTAGAGATGTAACGTTGTGAGATGAAATAACAGAACACAGAGCAGTTTCTCAGAAAGCTTCTTTCCAGTTTTGAACGGAAGATATTTCCTTTTTCAACATAGCCCTCTACGGGCTTCCAAATATCCCTTTGCCAATTCCACAAGAACAGCCTTAACGAAAGGCTTCTTGAAGGGAAAGATGTAAATCTGTGAGATGAATTAACAGAACACAGAGCAGTTTCTCAGAAAGCTTCTTTCCAGTTTTGAACGGAAGATATTTCCTTTTTCACCATAGCCCTCTATGGGCTTCTAAATATCCCTTTGCCAATTCCACAAGAACAGCCTTAGCGAAAGGCTTCTTGAAGGGAAAGATGTAACTCTGTGAGATGAATTAACAGAACACAGAGCAGTTTCTGAGAAAGCTTCTTTTCAGTTTTGAACGGAAGATATTTCCTTTTTCACCATAGCCCTCTATGGGCTTCCAAATATCCCTTTGCCAATTCCACAAGAACAGCCTTAGCGAAAGGCTTCTGAAGGGAAAGATGTAACTGTGTGAGATGAATTCACAGAACACAGAGCAGTTTCTCAGAAAGCTTCTTTCCAGTTTTGAACGGAAGATATTTCCTTTTTCACCATAGCCCTCTATGGGCTTCCAAATATCCCTTTGCCAATTAAACAAGAACAGCCTTAGGGAAAGGCTTCTTGAAGGGAAAGATGTAACTCTGTGAGATGAATTAACAGAACACAGAGCAGTTTCTCAGAAAGCTTCTTTCCAGTTTTGAACGGAAGATATTTCATTTTTCACCATAGCCCTCTATGGGCTTCCAAATATCCCTTTGCCAATTCCACAAGAACAGCCATAGCCAAAGGCTTCTTGAAGGGAAAGATGTAACTCTGTGAGATGAATTAACAGAACACAGAGCAGTTTCTCAGAAAGCTTCTTTCCAGTTTTGAACGGAAGATATTTCCTTTTTCACCATAACCCTCTATGGGCTTCCAAATATCCCTTTGCCAATTCCAGAAGAACAGCCTTAGCGAAAGGCCTCTGAAGGGAAAGATGTAACTCTATGGGATGAATTCAGAGAACACAGAGCAGTTTCTCAGAAAGCTTCTTTCCACTTTTAAAAGGAAGATATTTCTTTTTTCACCATAGCCATCTAAGGGCTTCCAAATATCCCTCTGCCAATTCCACAAGAACAGCCTTAGCGAAAGGCTTCTTGAAGGGAAAGATGTAACTCTGAGAGGTGAATTAACAGAACACAGAGCAGTTTCTCAGAAACCTTCTTTCCAGTTTTCAACGGAAGATATTTCCTTTTTCACCATAGCCCTCTATGGGCTTCCAAATATCCCTTTGCCAATTCCACAAGAACAGCCTTAGTGAAAGGCTTCTTGAAGGGAAAGATGTAACTCTGTGAGATGAATTAACAGAACACAGAGCAGTTTCTCAGAAAGCTTCTTTCCAGTTTGGAACGGAAGATATTTCCCTTTTAACCATAGCCCTCTATGGGCTTCCAAATATCCCTTTGCCAATTCCACAAGAACAGCCTTAGCGAAAGGCTTCTTGAAGGGAAAGATGTAACTCTGTGACATGAATTAACAGAACACAGAGCAGTTTGTCAGAAAGCTTCTTTCCAGTTTTGAACGTAAGATAATTCCTTTTTCAACATAGCCCTCTAAGGGCTTCCAAATATCCCTTTGCCAATTTAACAAGAACAGCCTTATCGAAAGGCTTCTTGAAGGTAGAGATGTAACGCTGTGAGATGAAATAACAGAACACAGAGCAGTTTCTCAGAAAGCTTCTTTCCAGTTTTGAACGGAAGATATTTCCTTTTTCAACATAGCCCTCTACGGGCTTCCAAATATCCCTTTGCCAATTCCACAAGAACAGCCTTAACGAAAGGTTTCTTGAAGGGAAAGATGTAAATCTGTGAGATGAATTAACAGAACACAGAGCAGTTTCTCAGAAAGCTTCTTTCCAGTTTTGAACGGAAGATATTTCCTTTTTCACCATAACCCTCTATGGGCTTCTAAATGTCCCTTTGCCAATTTAACAAGAACAGCCTTAGCGAAAGGCTTCTTGAAGGGAAAGATGTAACTCTGTGAGATGAATTAACAGAACACAGAGCAGTTTCTCAGAAAGCTTCTTTCCAGTTTTGAACGGAAGATATTTCCTTTTTCACCATAGCCCTCTATGGGCTTCCAAATATCCCTTTGCCAATTCCACAAGAACAGCCTTAGCGAAAGGCCTCTTCAAGGGAAAGATGTAACTCTGTGAGATGAATTAACAGAACACAGAGCAGTTTCTCAGAAAGCTTCTTTCCAGTTTTGAACGGAAGATATTTCCTTTTTCACCATAGCCCTCTATGGGCTTCCAAATATCCCTTTGCCAATTCCACAAGAACAGCCTTAGCGAAAGGCTTCTTGAAGGGAAAGATGTAACTCTGTGAGATGAATTAACAGAACACAGAGCACTTTCTCAGAAAGCTTCTTTCCAGTTTTGAACGGAAGATATTTCCTTTTTCACCATAGCCCTCTATGGGCTTCCAAATATCCCTTTGCCAATTCCACAGGAACAGCCTTAGCGAAAGGCTTCTTGAAGGGAAAGATGTAACTCTGTGAGATGAATTAACGGAACACAGAGCAGTTTCTCAGAAAGCTTCTTTCCAGTTTTGAACGGAAGATATTTCCTTTTTCACCATAGCCCTCTAAGGGCTTCCAAATATCCCTTTGCCAATTTAACAAGAACAGCCTTAGGGAAAGGCTTCTTGAAGGGAAAGATGTAACTCAGTGAGATGAATTAACAGAACACAGAGCAGTTTCTCAGAAAGCTTCTTTCCAGTTTTGAACGGAAGATATTTCCTTTTTCACCATAGCCCTCTATGGGCTTTCAAATATCCCTTTGCCAATTCCACAAGAACAGCCTTAGCGAAAGGCTTCTTGAAGGGAAAGATGTAACTCTGTGAAATGATTTAACAGAACACAGAGCAGTTTCTAAGAAAGCTTCTTCCCAGTTTTGAACCGAAGATATTTCCTTTTTCACCATAGCCCTTTATGGGTTTCCAAATATGCCTTTGCCAATTCCACAAGAACAGCCTTATCGAAAGGCTTCTAGAAGGTAGAGATGTAACGCTGTGAGATGAAATAACAGAACACAGAGCAGTTTCTCAGAAAGCTTCTTTCCAGTTTTGAACGGAAGATATTCTCTTTTTCATCATAGCCCTCTATGGGCTTCCAAATATCACTTAGCCAGTTCCACAAGAACAGACGTAGCGAAAGGCTTCTTCAAGGGAAAGATGTAACTCTGTCAGATGAATTAACAGAACACAGAACTGTTTCATAGAAAGATTCTTTCCAGTTTTGAACGGAAGATATTTCCTTTTTCACCATAGCCCTCTAAGGGCCTCCAAATATCCCTTTGCCTATTCCACAAGAACAGCCTTAGCGAAAGGCTTCTTGAAGGGAAAGATGTAACTCTGTGAGATGACTTAACAGAACACAGAGCAGTTTCTCAGAAAGTTTCTTTCCAGTTTTGAACGGAAGATATTTCCTTTTTCACCATAGCCCTTTATGGGCTTCCAAATATCCCTTTGCCAATTCCACAAGAACAGCCTTAGCTAAAAGCTTCTTTAAGGGAAAGATGTAACTCTGTGAGATGAATTTACAGAACACAGAGCAGTTTCTCAGAAAGCTTCTTTCCAGTTTTGAAAGGATGATATTTCCTTTTTCACCGTAGCCCTCTATGGGCTTCCATATATCCCTTTGCCAATTCCATAAGAACAGCCTTAGCGAAAGGCTTCTTGAAGGGAAAGATGTAACTCTGTGAGATGAATTAACAGAACACAGAGCAGTTTCTCAGAAAGCTTCTTTCCAGTTTTTAACGGAAGATATTTCCTTTTTCACCATAGACCTCTATGGGCTTCCAAATATCCCTTTGCCAATTCCACAAGAACAGCCTTAGCGATAGGCTTCTTGAAGGGAAAGATGTAAATCTGTGAGATGAACTAACAGAACACAGAGCAGTTTCTCAGAAAGCTTCTTTCCAGTTTTGAACGGAAGATATTTCCTTTTTCACCATAGCTCTCTATGGGCTTCCAAATATCCCTTTGCCAATTAAACAAGAACAGCCTAAGGAAAGGCTTCTTGAAAGGAAAGATGTAACTCTGTGAGATGAATTAACAGAACACATAGCAGTTTCTCAGAAAGCTTCTTTCCAGTTTTGAACGGAAGATATTTCCTTTTTCACCATAGCCCTCTATGGGCTTCCAAATATCCCTTTGCCAATTCCAGAAGAACAGCCTTAGCGAAAGGCTTCTTGAAGGGAAAGATGTAACTCTGTGAGATGATTTCACAGAACACAGAGCAGTTTCTCAGAGCTTCTTTCCAGTTTTGAACGGAAGATATTTCTTTTTTCACCATAGCCATCTATGGGCTTCCAAATATCCCTTTGCCAATTCCACAAGAACAGCCTTAGCGAAAGGCTTCTTGAAGGGAAAGATGTAACTCTGTGAGGTGAATTAACAGAACACAGAGCAGTTTCTCAGTAACCTTCTTTCCAGTTTTGAACGGAAGATATTTCCTTTTTCACCATAGCCCTCTATGTTCTTCCAAATATCCCTTTGCCAATTCCACAAGAACAGCCTTAGCGAAAGGCTTCTTGAAGGGAAAGATGTAACTCTGTGAGATGAATTAACAGAACACAGAGCAGTTTCTCAGAAAGCTTCTTTCCAGTTTTGAACGGAAGATATTTCCTTTTTCACCATAGCCCTCTAAGGGCTTCCAAATATCCCTTTGCCAATTTAACAAGAACAGCCTTAGGGAAAGGCTTCTTGAAGGGAAAGATGTAACTCAGTGTGATGAATTAACAGAACACAGAGCAGTTTCTCAGAAAGCTTCTTTCCAGTTTTGAACGGAAGATATTTCCTTTTTCACCATAGCCCTCTATGGGCTTTCAAATATCCCTTTGCCAATTCCACAAGAACAGCCTTAGCGAAAGGCTTCTTGAGGGGAAAGATGTAACTCTGTGAAATGATTTAACAGAACACAGAGCAGTTTCTAAGAAAGCTTCTTCCCAGTTTTGAACGGAAGATATTTCCTTTTTCACCATAGCCCTTTATGGGTTTCCAAATATGCCTTTGCCAATTCCACAAGAACAGCCTTATCGAAAGGCTTCTAGAAGGTAGAGATGTAACGCTGTGAGATGAAATAACAGAACACAGAGCAGTTTCTCAGAAAGTTTCTTTCCAGTTTTGAACGGAAGATATTTCCTTTTTCATCATAGCCCTCTATGGGCTTCCAAATATCACTTAGCCAGTTCCACAAGAACAGACGTAGCGAAAGGCTTCTTCAAGGGAAAGATGTAACTCTGTCAGATGAATTAACAGAACACAGAACTGTTTCATAGAAAGATTCTTTCCAGTTTTGAACGGAAGATATTTCCTTTTTCACCATAGCCCTCTATGGGCCTCCAAATATCCCTTTGCCAATTCCACAAGAACAGCCTTAGCGAAAGGCTTCTTGAAGGGAAAGATGTAACTCTGTGAGATGAATTAACAGAACACAGAGCAGTTTCTCAGAAAGTTTCTTTCCCGTTTTGAACGGAAGATATTTCCTTTTTCACCATAGCCCTTTATGGGCTTCCAAATATCCCTTTGCCAATTCCACAAGAACAGCCTTAGCTAAAGGCTTCTTTAAGGGAAAGATATAACTCTGTGAGATGAATTAACAGAACACAGAGCAGTTTCTCAGAAAGCTTCTTTCCAGTTTTGAAAGGATGATATTTCCTTTTTCACCGTAGCCCTCTATGGGCTTCCATATATCCCTTTGCCAATTCCACAAGAACAGCCTTAGCGAAAGGCTTCTTGAAGGGAAAGATGTAACTCTGTGAGATGAATTAACAGAACACAGAGCAGTTTCTCAGAAAGCTTCTTTCCAGTTTTGAACGGAAGATATTTCCTTTTTCACCATTGCCCTCTATGGGCTTCCAAATATCTCTTTGCCAATTCCAGAAGAACAGCCTTAGCGAATGGCTTCTTGAAGGGAAAGATGTAACTCTGTGAGATGAATTAAGAGAACCCAGAGAGGTTTCTCAGAAAGCTTCTTTCCAGTTTTGAACGGAAGATATTTCCTTTTTCACCATAGCCCTCTAGGGGCTTCCAAATATCCCTTTGCCAATTCCACAAGAACAGCCTTAGCGAAAGGCTTCTTGAAGGGAAAGATGTAACTCTGTGAGATGAATTAACAGAATACAGAACAGTTTCTCAGAAAGCTTCTTTCCAGGTTTGAACGGAAGCTAATTCCTTTTTCACCGTAGCCCTCTATGGACTTCCAAATATCCCTTTGCCAATTCCACAAGAACAGCCTTAGCGAAAGGCTTCCTGAAGGGAAAGATATAACTCTGTGAGATGAATTAACAGAACACAGAGCACTTTCTCAGAAAGCTTCTTTACAATTTTGAACGGAAGATATTTCCTTTTTCACCGTAGCCCTCTATGGGCTTCTAAATGTCACTTTGCCAATTCCACAAGAACAGTCTTAGCGAAAGGCTTCTTGAAAGGAAAGATGTAACTCTGTGAGATGAATTAACAGAACACAGAGCACTTTCTCAGAAAGCTTCTTTCCAGTTTTGAACGGAAGATATTTCCTTTTTCACCATAGCCCTCTATGGGCTTCCAAATATCCCTTTGCCAATTCCACAAGAAGAGGCTTAGCGAAAGGCCTCTTGAAGGGAAAGATGTAACTCTGTGGGATGAATTCAGAGAACACAGAGCAGTTTCTCAGATAGCTTCTTTCCAGTTTTGAACGGAAGATATCTCTTTTTTCACCGTAGCCCTCTATGGGCTTCGAAATATCCCTTTGCCAATTCCACAAGAACAGCCTTAGCGAAAGGCTTCTTGAAGGGAAAGATGTAACTCTGTGAGATGAATTAACAGAACACAGAGCACTTTCTCAGAAAGCTGCTTTCCAGTTTTGAACGGAAGATATTTCCTTTTTCACCATAGTCCTCTATGGGCTTCCAAATATCCCTTTGCCTATTCCACAAGAACAGCCTTAGCGAAAGGCTTCTTGAATGGAAAGATGTAACTCTGTGAGATGAATTAACAGAACACAGAGCAGTTTCTCAGAAAGCTTCTTTCCAGTTTTGTACGGAAGGTTTTTCCTTTTTCACCATAGCCCTCTATGGGCTTCCAAATATCCCTTTGCCAATTCCACAAGAGCAACCATAGCGAAAGGCCTCTTGAAGGGAAAGATGTAAATCTGTGGGATGAATTCAGAGAACACAGAGCAGTTTCTCAGAAAGCTTCTTTCCAGTTTTGAACAGAAGATATTTCTTTTTTCACCATAGCCCTCTATGGGCTTCCAAATACCCCTTTGCCAATTCCACAAGAACAGCCTTAGCAAAAGGCTTGTTGAAGGGAAAGATGTAACTCTGTGAGACGAATTAACAGAACACAGAGCAGTTTCTCAGAAAGCTTCTTTCCAGGTTTGAACGGAAGATAATTCCTTTTTCACCATTGCCCTCTAGGGGCTTCCAAATATCCCTTTGCTAATTCCACAAGAACAGCCTTAGCGAAAGGCTTCTTGAAGGGAAAGATGTAACTCTGTGAGATGAATTAACAGAACACAGAGCAGTTTCTTAGAAAGCTTCTTTCCAGGTTTGAACGGAAGATAATTCCTTTTTCACCATAGCCCTCTAGGGGCTTCCAAATATCCCTTTGCCAATTCCACAAGAACAGCCTTAGCGAAAGGCTTCTTGAAGGGAAAGATGTAACTCCATGTGATGAATTAACAGAACACAGAGCAGTTTCTCAGAAAGCTTCTTTCCAGTTTTGAACGGAAGATATTTCCTTTTTCACCATAGCCCTCTATGGGCTTCCAAATATCCCTTTGCCAATTCCACAAGAACAGCCTTAGCGAAAGGCTTCTTGAAGGGAAAGATGTAACTCTGTGAAATGATTTAACAGAACACAGAGCAGTTTCTCAGAAAGCTTCTTCCCAGTTTTGAACGGAAGATATTTCCTTTTTCACCATAGCCCTTTATGGGTTTCCAAATATGCCTTTGCCAATTCCACAAGAACAGCCTTATCGAAAGGCTTCTAGAAGGTAGAGATGTAACGCTGTGAGATGAAATAACAGAACACAGAGCAGTTTCTCAGAAAGCTTCTTTCCAGTTTTGAACGGAAGATATTTCCTTTTTCACCATAGCCCTCTATGGGCTTCCAAATATCCCTTTGCCAGTTCCACAAGAACAGACGTAGCGAAAGGCTTCTTCAAGGGAAAGATGTAACTCTGTCAGATGAATTAACAGAACACAGAACTGTTTCATAGAAAGATTCTTTCCAGTGTTGAACGGAAGATATTTCCTTTTTCACCATAGCCCTCTATGGGCCTCCAAATATCCCTTTGCCAATTCCACAAGAACAGCCTTAGCGAAAGGCTTCTTGAAGGGAAAGATGTAACTCTGTGAGATGAATTAACAGAACACAGAGCAGTTTCTCAGAAAGTTTCTTTCCCGTTTTGAACGGAAGATATTTCCTTTTTCACCATAGCCCTTTATGGGCTTCCAAATATCCCTTTGCCAATTCCACAAGAACAGCCTTAGCTAAAGGCTTCTTTAAGGGAAAGATGTACCTCTGTGAGATGAATTAACAGAACACAGAGCAGTTTCTCAGAAAGCTTCTTTCCAGTTTTGAAAGGATGATATTTCCTTTTTCACCGTAGCCCTCTATGGGCTTCCATATATCCCTTTGCCAATTCCACAAGAACAGCCTTAGCGAAAGGCTTCTTGAAGGGAAAGATGTAACTCTGTGAGATGAATTAAGAGAACACAGAGCAGTTTCTCAGAAAGCTTCTTTCCAGTTTTGAACGGAAGATATTTCCTTTTTCACCATAGCCCTCTAAGGGCTTCCAAATATCCCTTTGCCAATTCCAGAAGAACAGCCTTAGCGAATGGCTTCTTGAAGGGAAAGATGTAACTCTGTGAGATGAATTAACAGAACACAGAGCAGTTTCTCAGAAAGCTTCTTTCCAGTTTTGAACGGAAGATATTTCCTTTTTCACCAAAGCCCTCTATGGGCTTCCAAATATCCCTTTGCCAATTCCACAAGAACAGCCTTAGCGAAAGGCTTCTTGAAGGGAAAGATGTAATTCTGTGCGATGAATTAAGAGAACAGAGAGCAGTTTCTCAGAAAGCTTCTTTCCAGTTTTGAACGGAAGATATTTCCTTTTTCAGCATTGCCCTCTAGGGGCTTCCAAATATCCCTTTGCCAATTCCACAGGAACAGCCATAGCAAAGGCTTCTTACAGGGAAAGATGTAACTCTGTGAGATGAATTAACAGAATACAGAACAGTTTCTCAGAAAGCTTCTTTCCAGGTTTGAACGGAAGCTAACTCCTTTTTCACCGTAGCCCTCTATGGACTTCCAAATATCCCTTTGATAATTCCACAAGAACAGCCTTAGCGAAAGTCTTCCTGAAGGGAAAGATATAACTCTGTGAGATGAATTAACAGAACACAGAGCACTTTCTCAGAAAGCTTCTTTACAATTTTGAACGGAAGATATTTCCTTTTTCACAGTAGCCCTCTATGGGCATCAAAATGTCACTTTGCCAATTCCACAAGAACAGTCTTAGCGAAAGGCTTCTTGAAAGGAAAGATGTATCTCTGTGAGATGAATTAACAGAACACAGAGCAGTTTCTCAGAAAGCTTCTTTCCAGTTTTGAACGGAAGATTTTTCCTTTTTCACCATAGCCCTCTATGGGCTTCCAAATATCCCTTTGCCAATTCCACAGGAACAACCATAGCGAAAGGCCTCTTGAAGGGAAAGATGTAAATCAGTGGGATGAATTCAGAGAACACCGAGCAGTTTCTCAGAAAGCTTCTTTCCAGTTTTGAACGGAAGATATTTCTTTTTTCACCATAGCCCTCTATGGGCTTCCAAATACCCCTTTGCCAATTTCTCAAGAACAGCCTTAGCAAAAGGCTTCTTGAAGGGAAAGATGTAACTCTGTGAGACGAATTAACGGAACACAGAGCAGTTTCTCAGAAAGCTTCTTTCCAGGTTTGAACGGAAGATAATTCCTTTTTCACCATTGCCCTCTAGGGGCTTCCAAATATCCCTTTGCCAATTCCACAAGAACAGCCTTAGCGAAAGGATTCTTGAAGGGAAAGATGTAACTCTGTGAGATGAATTAACAGAACACAGAGCAGTTTCTCAGAAAGCTTCCTTCCAGGTTTGAACGGAAGATAATTCCTTTTTCACCATAGCCCTCTACGGGCTTCCAAATATCCCTTTGCCAATTCCACAAGAACAGCCTTAGCGAAAGGCTTCTTGAAGGGAAAGATGTAACTCTATGAGATGAATTAACAGAACACAGAGCAGTTTCTCAGAAAGCTTCTTTCCAGTTTTGAACGGAAGATATTTCCTTTTTCACCATAGCCCTCTATGGGCTTCCAAATATCCCTTTGCCAATTCCACAAGAACAGCCTTAGCGAAAGGCTTCTTGAAGGGAAAGATGTAACTCTGGAAATGAATTAACAGAACACAGAGCAGTTTCTCAGAAAGCTTCTTTCCAGTTTTGAACGGAAGATATTTCCTTTTTCACCATAGCCCTCTATGGGCTTCAAAATATCACTTTGCCAATTCCACAAGAACAGCCTTAGCGAAAGGCTTCTTGAAAGGGAAGATGTAACTCTTTGAGATGAATTAACAGAACACAGAGCAGTTTCTCAGAAAGCTTCTTTCCAGTTTTGAACGGAAGATATTTCCTTTTTCACCATAGCCCTCTATGGGCTTCCAAATATCCCTTTGCCAATTCCACAGGAACAGCCTTAGCCAAAGGCTTCTTGAAGGGAAAGACGTAACTCTGTGAGCTGAATTAACAGAACACAGAGCAGTTTCTCAGAAAGTTTCTTTCCAGGTTTGAACGGAAGATAATTCCTTTTTCACCATTGCCCTCTAGGGGCTTCCAAATATCCCTTTTCCAATTCCACAAGAACAGCCTTAGCGAAAGGCTTCTTGAAGGGAAACATGTAACTCTGTGAGCTGAATTAACAGAACACAGAGCAGTTTCTCAGAAAGCTTCTTTCCAGGTTTGAACGGAAGATAATTCCTTTTTCACCATAGCCCTCTATGGGCTTCCAAATATCCCTTTGCCAATTCCACAAGAACAGCCTTAGCGAAAGGCTTCTTGAAGGGAAAGATGTAACTCTGTGAGATGAATTAACAGAACACAGAGCAGTTTCTCAGAAAGCTTCTTTCAAGTTTTGAACGGAAGATATTTCCTTTTTCACCATAGCCCTCTATGGGCTTCCAAATATGCCTTTGCCAATTCCACAAGAACAGCCTTAGCGAAAGGCTTCTTGAAGGGAAAGATGTAACTCTGGAAATGAATTAACAGAACACAGAGCAGTCTCTCAGAAAGCTTCTTTCCAGTTTTGAACGGAAGATATTTCCTTTTTCACCATAGCCCTCTATTGGCTTCCAAATATGCCTTTGCCAATTCCACAAGAACAGCCTTAGCGAAAGACTTCTTGAAGGGAAAGATGTAACTCTATGATATGAATTCAGAGAACACAGAGCAGTTTCTCAGAAAGCTTCTTTCCAGTTTTGAACGGGGGATATTTCTTTTTTCACCATAGCCATCTATGGGCTTCCAAATATCCCTTTGCCAAATCCACAAGAACAGCCTTAGCGAAAGGCTTCTTGAAGGGAAAGATGTAACTCTGTGAGGTGAATTAACAGAACACAGAGCAGTTTCTCAGAAACCTTCTTTCAAGTTTTGAACGGAAGATATTTCCTTTTTTAACCTTAGCCCTCTTTGGGCTTCCAAATATCCCTTTGCCAATTCCACAAGAACAGCCTTAGCGAAAGGCTTCTTGAAGGGAAAGATGTAACTCTGTGAGATGAATTAACAGAACGCAGAGCAGTTTCTCAGAAAGCTTCTTTCCAGTCTTGAACGGAAGATATTTCCTTTTTAACCATAGCCTTCTATGGGCTTCCAAATATCCCTTTGCCAATTCCACAAGAACAGCCTTAGCGAAAGGCTTCTTGAAGGGAAAGATGTAACTCTGTGAGATGAATTAACAGAACACAGAGCAGTTTCTCAGAAAGCATCTTTCCAGTTTTGAACGGAAGATATTTCCTTTTTCACCATAGCCCTCTATGGGCTTCAAAATATCCCTTTGCCAATTCCACAAGAACAGCCTTAGCGAAAGGCTTCTTGAAGGGAAAGATGTAACTCTGTGAGATGAATTAACAGAACACAGAGCAGTTTCTCAGAAAGCTTCTTTCCAGTTTTGAACGGAAGATATTTCCTTCTTCAGTGTAGCCCTTTATGGGCTTCAAAATATCACTTTGCCAATTCCACAAGAACAGCCTTAGCGAAAGGCTTCTTGAAAGGAAAGATGTAACTCTGTGAGATGATTTAACAGAACACAGAGCAGTTTCTCAGAAAGCTTCTCTCCGGTTTTGAACGGAAGATATTTCCTTTTTCACCATAGCCCTCTATGGGCTTCCAAATATGCCTTTTCCAATTTCACAAGAACAGCCTTATCGAAAGGCTTCTTGAAGGTAGAGATGTAACTCTGTGAGATGAAATAACAGAACACAGAGCAGTTTCTCAGAAAGCTTCTTTCCAGTTTTGAACGGAAGATATTTCCTTTTTCACCATAGCCCTCTATGGGCTTCCAAATATCCCTTTGCCAGTTCCACAAGAACAGCCTTAGCGAAAGGCTTCTTCAAGTGAAACATGTAACTCTGTGAGAGGAATTAACAGAACACAGAACAGTTTCTTAGAAAGATTCTTTCCAGTTTTGAACGGAAGATATTTCCTTTTTCACCATAGCCCTCTATGGGCTTCCAAATATCCCTTTGCCAATTCCACAGAAACAGCCTTAGCGAAAGGCTTCTTGAAGGGAAAGATGTGACTCTGTGAGATGAATTAACAGAACACAGAGCACTTTCTCAGAAAGCTTCTTTCCAGTTTTGAACGGAAGATATTTCCTTTTTCACCATAGCCCTCTGGGCTTCCAAATATCCCTTTGCCAATTCCACAAGAACAGCCTTAGCGAAAGGCTTCTTGAAGGGAAAGATGTAAATCTGTGAGATGAATTAACAGAACACAGAGCAGTTTCTCAGAAAGCCTCTTTCCAGTTTTGAACGGAAGATATTTCCTTTTTCACCATAGCCCTCTATGGGCTTCCAAATATCTCTTTGCCAATTCCACAAGAACAGCCTTAGCGAAAGGCTTCTTGAAGGGAAAGATGTAACTCTGTGAGATGAATTAACAGAACACAGAGCAGTTTCTCAGAAAGCTTCTTTCCAGTTTTGAACGGAAGATATTTCCTTTTTCACCATAGCCCTCTAGGGGCTTCCAAATATCCCTTTGCCAATTAAAAAAGAACAGCCTTAGGGAAAGGCTTCATGAAGGGAAAGATGTAACTCTGTGAGATGAATTAACAGAACACAGAGCAGTTTCTCAGAAAGCTTCTTTCCAGTTTTGAACGGAAGATATTTCCTTTTTCACCATAGCCCTCTATGGGCTTCCAAATATCCCTTTGCCAATTCCACAGGAACAGCCTTAGCCAAAGGCTTCTTGAAGGGAAAGACGTAACTCTGTGAGCTGAATTAACAGAACACAGAGCAGTTTCTCAGAAAGTTTCTTTCCAGGTTTGAACGGAAGATAATTCCTTTTTCACCATTGCCCTCTAGGGGCTTCCAAATATCCCTTTTCCAATTCCACAAGAACAGCCTTAGCGAAAGGCTTCTTGAAGGGAAACATGTAACTCTGTGAGCTGAATTAACAGAACACAGAGCAGTTTCTCAGAAAGCTTCTTTCCAGGTTTGAACGGAAGATAATTCCTTTTTCACCATAGCCCTCTATGGGCTTCCAAATATCCCTTTGCCAATTCCACAAGAACAGCCTTAGCGAAAGGCTTCTTGAAGGGAAAGATGTAACTCTGTGAGATGAATTAACAGAACACAGAGCAGTTTCTCAGAAAGCTTCTTTCAAGTTTTGAACGGAAGATATTTCCTTTTTCACCATAGCCCTCTATGGGCTTCCAAATATGCCTTTGCCAATTCCACAAGAACAGCCTTAGCGAAAGGCTTCTTGAAGGGAAAGATGTAACTCTGGAAATGAATTAACAGAACACAGAGCAGTCTCTCAGAAAGCTTCTTTCCAGTTTTGAACGGAAGATATTTCCTTTTTCACCATAGCCCTCTATTGGCTTCCAAATATGCCTTTGCCAATTCCACAAGAACAGCCTTAGCGAAAGACTTCTTGAAGGGAAAGATGTAACTCTATGATATGAATTCAGAGAACACAGAGCAGTTTCTCAGAAAGCTTCTTTCCAGTTTTGAACGGGGGATATTTCTTTTTTCACCATAGCCATCTATGGGCTTCCAAATATCCCTTTGCCAAATCCACAAGAACAGCCTTAGCGAAAGGCTTCTTGAAGGGAAAGATGTAACTCTGTGAGGTGAATTAACAGAACACAGAGCAGTTTCTCAGAAACCTTCTTTCAAGTTTTGAACGGAAGATATTTCCTTTTTTAACCTTAGCCCTCTTTGGGCTTCCAAATATCCCTTTGCCAATTCCACAAGAACAGCCTTAGCGAAAGGCTTCTTGAAGGGAAAGATGTAACTCTGTGAGATGAATTAACAGAACGCAGAGCAGTTTCTCAGAAAGCTTCTTTCCAGTCTTGAACGGAAGATATTTCCTTTTTAACCATAGCCTTCTATGGGCTTCCAAATATCCCTTTGCCAATTCCACAAGAACAGCCTTAGCGAAAGGCTTCTTGAAGGGAAAGATGTAACTCTGTGAGATGAATTAACAGAACACAGAGCAGTTTCTCAGAAAGCATCTTTCCAGTTTTGAACGGAAGATATTTCCTTTTTCACCATAGCCCTCTATGGGCTTCAAAATATCCCTTTGCCAATTCCACAAGAACAGCCTTAGCGAAAGGCTTCTTGAAGGGAAAGATGTAACTCTGTGAGATGAATTAACAGAACACAGAGCAGTTTCTCAGAAAGCTTCTTTCCAGTTTTGAACGGAAGATATTTCCTTCTTCAGTGTAGCCCTTTATGGGCTTCAAAATATCACTTTGCCAATTCCACAAGAACAGCCTTAGCGAAAGGCTTCTTGAAAGGAAAGATGTAACTCTGTGAGATGATTTAACAGAACACAGAGCAGTTTCTCAGAAAGCTTCTCTCCGGTTTTGAACGGAAGATATTTCCTTTTTCACCATAGCCCTCTATGGGCTTCCAAATATGCCTTTTCCAATTTCACAAGAACAGCCTTATCGAAAGGCTTCTTGAAGGTAGAGATGTAACTCTGTGAGATGAAATAACAGAACACAGAGCAGTTTCTCAGAAAGCTTCTTTCCAGTTTTGAACGGAAGATATTTCCTTTTTCACCATAGCCCTCTATGGGCTTCCAAATATCCCTTTGCCAGTTCCACAAGAACAGCCTTAGCGAAAGGCTTCTTCAAGTGAAACATGTAACTCTGTGAGAGGAATTAACAGAACACAGAACAGTTTCTTAGAAAGATTCTTTCCAGTTTTGAACGGAAGATATTTCCTTTTTCACCATAGCCCTCTATGGGCTTCCAAATATCCCTTTGCCAATTCCACAGAAACAGCCTTAGCGAAAGGCTTCTTGAAGGGAAAGATGTGACTCTGTGAGATGAATTAACAGAACACAGAGCACTTTCTCAGAAAGCTTCTTTCCAGTTTTGAACGGAAGATATTTCCTTTTTCACCATAGCCCTCTGGGCTTCCAAATATCCCTTTGCCAATTCCACAAGAACAGCCTTAGCGAAAGGCTTCTTGAAGGGAAAGATGTAAATCTGTGAGATGAATTAACAGAACACAGAGCAGTTTCTCAGAAAGCCTCTTTCCAGTTTTGAACGGAAGATATTTCCTTTTTCACCATAGCCCTCTATGGGCTTCCAAATATCTCTTTGCCAATTCCACAAGAACAGCCTTAGCGAAAGGCTTCTTGAAGGGAAAGATGTAACTCTGTGAGATGAATTAACAGAACACAGAGCAGTTTCTCAGAAAGCTTCTTTCCAGTTTTGAACGGAAGATATTTCCTTTTTCACCATAGCCCTCTAGGGGCTTCCAAATATCCCTTTGCCAATTAAAAAAGAACAGCCTTAGGGAAAGGCTTCATGAAGGGAAAGATGTAACTCTGTGAGATGAATTAACAGAACACAGAGCAGTTTCTCAGAAAGCTTCTTTCCAGTTTTGAACGGAAGATATTTCCTTTTTCACCATAGCCCTCTATGGGCTTCAAAATATCCCTTTGCCAATTCCACAAGAACAGCCTTAGCGAAAGGCTTCTTCAAGGGAAAGATGTAACTCTGTGAGATGAATTAACAGAACACAGAGCAGTTTCTCAGAGCTTCTTTCCAGTTTTGAATGGAAGATATTTCCTTTTTCACCATAGCCCTCTATGCGCTTTCAAATATCCCTTTGCCAATTCCAAAAGAACAGCCTTAGCGAAAGGCTTATTGAAGGGAAAGATGTAAATCTGTGAGATGAATTAACAGAACACAGAGCAGTTTCTCAGAAAGCTTCTTTCCAGTTTTGAACGGAAGATATTTCCTTTTTCACCATAGCCCTCTATGGGCTTCCAAATATCCCTTTGCCAATTCCACAAGAACAGCCTTAGCGAAAGGCCTCTTGAAGGGAAAGATGTAACTCTGTGGGATGAATTCAGAGAACACAGAGCAGTTTCTCAGAAAGCTTCTTTCCTGTTTTGAACGGAAGATATTTCTTTTTTCACCATAGCCATCTATGGGCTTCCAAATATCCCTTTGCCAATTCCACAAGAACAGCCTTAGCGAAAGGCTTCTTGAAGGGAAAGATGTAACTCTGTGAGGTGAATTAACAGAACACAGAGCAGTCTCTCAGTAACCTTCTTTCCAGTTTTGAACGGAAGATATTTCCTTTTTCACCATAGCCCTCTATGGGCTTCCAAATATCCCTTTGCCAATTCCACAAGAACAGGCTTAGCGAAAGGCTTCCTGAAGGGAAAGATGTAACTCTGTGAGATGAATTAACAGAACACAGAGCAGTCTCTCAGTAACCTTCTTTCCAGTTTTGAACGGAAGATATTTCCTTTTTCACCATAGCCCTCTATGTGCTTCCAAATATCCCTTTGCCAATTCCACAAGAACAGCCTTAGCGAAAGGCTTCCTGAAGGGAAAGATGTAACTCTGTGAGATGAATTAACAGAACACAGAGCAGTTTCTCAGAAAGCTTCTTTCCAGTTTGGAACGGAAGATATTTCCTTTTTCACCATAGCCCTCTATGGGCTTCCAAATATCCCTTTGCCAATTCAACAAGAACAGCCTTAGCGAAAGGCTTCTTGAAGGAAAAGATGTAACTCTGTGAAATGATTTAACAGAACACAGAGCAGTTTCTCAGAAAGCTTCTTCCCAGTTTTGAACGGAAGATATTTCCTTTTTCACCATAGCCCTCTATGGGTTTCCAAATATGCCTTTACCAATTGCACAAGAACAGCCTTATCGAAAGGCTTCTAGAAGGTAGAGATGTAACGCTGTGAGATGAAATAACAGAACACAGAGCAGTTTCTCAGAAACCTTCTTTCCAGTTTTGAACGGAAGATATTTCCTTTTTCACCATAGCCCTCTATGGGCTTCCAAATATCACTTTGCCAGTTCCACAAGAACATCCTTAGCGAAAGGCTTCTTGAAGGGAAAGATGTAACTCTGTGAGATGAATTAACACAACACAGAGCAGTTTCTCAGTAAGCCTGTTTCCAGTTTTGAACGGAAGATATTTCCTTTTTCACCATAGTCCTCTATGGGCTTCCAAATATGCCTTTGCAAATTCCACAAGAACAGCCTTATCGAAAGGCTTCTTGAAGGTAGAGATGTAACTCTGTGAGATGAAATAACAGAACACAGGGCAGTTTCTCAGAAAGCTTCTTTCCAGTTTTGAACGGAAGATATTTCCTTTTTCACCAAAGCCCTCTAAGGGCTTCCAAATATCCCTTTGCCAATTCCACAAGAACAGCCTTAGCGAAAGGCCTCTTGAAGGGAAAGATGTAACTCTATGGGATGAATTCAGAGAACACAGAGCAGTTTCTCAGAAAGCTTCTTTCCAGTTTTGAACGGAAGATATTTCCTTTTTCACCATAGCCCTCTAAGGGCTTCTAAATATCCCTTTGCCAATTCCACAAGAACAGCCTTAGCGAAAGGCTTCTTGAAGGGAAAGATGTAACTCTGTGAGGTGAATTAACGGAACACAGAGCAGTTTCTCAGAAACCTTCTTTCCAGTTTTTAACGGAAGATATTTCCTTTTTCACCATAGCCCTCTATGGGCTTCCAAATATCCCTTTGCCAATTCCACAAGAACACCTTAGCGAAAGGCTTCTTGAAGGGAAAGATGTAACTCTGTGAGATGAATTAACAGAACACAGAGCAGTTTCTCAGAAAGCTTCTTTCCAGTTTTGAACGGAAGATATTTCCTTTTTCAACATAGCCCTCTAAGGGCTTCCAAATATCCCTTTGCCAATTTAACAAGAACAGCCTTAGGGTAAGGCTTCTGGAAGGGTAAGATGTAACACTGTGAGATGAATTAACAGAACACAGAGCAGTTTCTCAGAAAGCTTCTTTCCAGTTTTGAACGGAAGATATTTCCTTTTTCACCATAGCCCTCTATGGGCTTCCAAATATCCCTTTGCCAATTCCAGAAGAACAGCCTTAGCGAAAGGCTTCTTGAAGGGAAAGATGTAACGCTGTGAGATGAAATAACAGAACACAGAGCAGTTTCTCAGAAAGCTTCTTTCCAGTTTTGAACGGAAGATATTTCCTTTTTCACCATAGCCCTCTATGGGCTTCCAAATATCACTTTGCCCGTTCCACAAGAACAGCCTTAGCGAAAGGCTTCTTCAAGGGAAAGATATAACTCTGTGAGATGAATTAGCAGAACACAGAACTGTTTCTTAGAAAGATTCTTTCCAGTTTTGAACGGAAGATATTTCCTTTTTCACCATAGCCCTCTATGGACTTCCAAATATCCCTTTGCCAATTCCACAAGAACAGCCTTAGCGAAAGGCTTCTTGAAGGGAAAGATGTAACTCTGTGAGATGAATTAACAGAACACAGAGCAGTTTCTCAGAAAGTTTCTTTCACGTTTTGAACGGAAGATATTTCCTTTTTCACCATAGCCCTTTATGGGCTTCCAAATATCCCTTTGCCAATTCCACAAGAACAGCCTTAGCGAAAGGCTTCTTGAAGGGAAAGATGTAACTCTGTGAGATGAATTAACAGAACACAGAGCAGTTTCTCAGAACGCTTCTTTCCAGTTTTGAAAGGATGATATTTCCTTTTTCACCATAGCCCTCTATGGGCTTCCAAATATCCCTTTGACAATTCCACAAGAACAGCCTTAGCGAAAGGCTTCTTGAAGGGAAAGATGTAACTCTGTGAGATGAATTAACAGAACACAGAGCAGTTTCTCAGAAAGCTTCTTTCCAGTTTTGAACGGAAGATATTTCCTTTTTCACCATAGCCTTCTATGGGCTTCCAAATATCCCTTTGCCAATTCCACAAGAACAGCCTTAGCGAAAGGCTTCTTGGAGGGAAAGATGTAAATCTGTGAGATGAATTAACAGAACACAGAGCAGTTTCTCAGTAAGCCTGTTTCCAGTTTTGAACGGAAGATATTTCCTTTTTCACCGTAGCCCTCTATGGGCTTCCAAATATCCCTTTGCCAATTCCACAAGAACAGCCTTAGCGAAAGGCTTCTTGAAGGGAAAGATGTAACTCTGTGAGATGAATTAACAGAACACAGAGCAGTTTCTCAGGAAGCTTCTTTCCAGTTTTGAACGGAAGATATTTCCTTTTTCACCATAGCCCTCTAGGGGCGTCCAAATATCCCTTTGCCAATTAAACAAGAACAGCCTTAGGGAAAGGCTTCTTGAAGGGAAAGATGTAACTCTGTGAGATGAATTCACAGAAAACAGAGCAGTTTCTCAGAGCTTCTTTCCACTTTTGAACGGAAGATATTTCCTCTTTCACCATAGCCCTCTATGGGCTTCCAAATATCCCTTTGCCAATTCCACAAGACAGCCTTAGCGAAAGGCTTCTTGAAGGGAAAGATGTAACTCTGTGAGATGAATTAACAGAACACAGAGCAGTTTCTCAGAAAGCTTCTTTCCAGTTTTGAACGGAAGATATTTCCTTTTTCACCATAGCCCTCTAAGGGCTTCCAAATATCCCTTTGCCAATTTAACAAGAACAGCCTTACGGAAAGGTTTCTTGAAGGGAAAGATGTAACTCAGTGAGATGAATTAACAGAACACAGAGCAGTTTCTCAGAAAGCTTCTTTCCAGTTTTGAACGGAAGAAATTTCCTTTTTCACCATAGCCCTCTATGGGCTTTCAAATATACCTTTGCCAATTCCACAAGAACAGCCTTAGCGAAAGGCTTCTTGAAGGGAAAGATGTAACTCTGTGAAATGATTTAACAGAACACAGGGCAGTTTCTCAGAAAGCTTCTTCCCAGTTTTGAACGGAAGATATTTCCTTTTTCACCATAGCCCTTTATGGGTTTCCAAATATGCCTTTGCCAATTCCACAAGAAAAGCCTTATCGAAAGGCTTCTAGAAGGTAGAGATGTAACGCTGTGAGATGAAATAACAGAACACAGAGCAGTTACTCAGAAAGCTTCCTTCCAGTTTTGAACGGAAGATATTTCCTTTTTCACCATAGCCCTCTATGGGCTTCCAAATATCACTTTGCCAGTTCCACAAGAACAGCCTTAGCGAAAGGCTTCTTCAAGGGAAAGATGTAACTCTGTGAGATGAATTAACAGTACACAGAACTGTTTCATAGAAAGATTCTTTCCAGTTTTGAACGGAAGATATTTCCTTTTTCACCATAGCCCTCTATGGGATTCCAAATATCCCTTTGCCAATTCCACAAGAACAGCCTTAGCGAAAGGCTTCTTGAAGGGAAAGATGTAACTCTGTGAGATGAATTAACAGAACACAGAGCAGTTTCTCAGAAAGTTTCTTTCCCGTTTTGAACGGAAGATATTTCCTTTTTCACCATAGCCCTCTAAGGGCTTCCAAATATCCCTTTGCCAATTTAACAAGAACACCCTTAGGGAAAGGCTTCTCGAAGGGAAAGATGTAACTCTGTGAGATGAATTAACAGAACACAGAGCAGTTTCTCAGAAAGCTTCTTTCCAGTTTTGAACGGAAGATATTTCCTTTTTCACCATAGCCCTCTATGGGCTTCCAAATATCCCTTTGCCAATTCCAGAAGAACAGCCTTAGCGAATGGCTTCTTGAAGGGAAAGATGTAACTCTGTGAGATGAATTAACAGAACACAGAGAAGTTTCTCAGAAAGCTTCTTTCCAGTTTTGAACGGAAGATATTTCCTTTTTCACCATAGCCCTCTATGGGCTTCCAAATATCCCTTTGCCAATTCCACAAGAACAGCCTTAGCGAAAGGCTTCTTGAAGGGAAAGATGTAATTCTGTGAGATGAATTAAGAGAACAGAGAGCAGTTTCTCAGAAAGCTTCTTTCCAGTTTTGAACGGAAGATAATTCCTTTTTCAGCATTGCCCTCTAGGGGCTTCCAAATATCCTTTTGCCAATTCCACAGGAACAGCCTTAGCAAAGGCTTCTTAAAGGGAAAGATTTAACTCTGTGAGATGAATTAACAGAACACAGAACAGTTTCTCAGAAAGCTTCTTTCCAGGTTTGAACGGAAGCTAATTCCTTTTTCACCGTAGCCCTCTATGGGCTTCCAAATATCCCTTTGCCAATTCCACAAGAACAACCTTAGCGAAAGCTCCCTGAAGGGAAAGATATAACTCTGTGAGATGAATTAACAGAACACAGAGCACTTTCTCAGAAAGCTTCTTTACAATTTTGAACGGAGGATATTTCCTTTTTCACCGTAGCCCTCTATGGGCTTCAAAATATCACTTTGCCAATTCCACAAGAACAGTCTTAGCGAAAGGCTTCTTGAAAGGAAAGATGTAACTCTGTGAGATGAATTAACAGAACACAGAGCAGTTTCTCAGAAAGCTTCTTTCCAGTTTTGAACGGAAGATATTTCCTTTTTCACCATAGCCCTCTATGGGCTTCCAAATATACCTTTGCCAATTCCACAAGAACAGCCTTAGCGAAAGGCCTCTTGAAGGGAAAGATGTAACTCTGTGGGATGAATTCAGAGAACACAGAGCAGTTTCTCAGAAATATTCTTTCCAGTTTTGAACGGAAGATATTTCCTTTTTCACCATAGCCCTCTAAGGGCTTCCAAATATCCCTTTGCCAATTCCACAAGAACAGCCTTAGCGAAAGGCCTCTTGTAGGGAAAGATGTAACTCTATGGGATGAATTGAGAGAACACAGAGCAGTTTCTCAGAAACCTTCTTTCCAGTTTTGAACGGAAGATATTTCCTTTTTCACCATAGCCCTCTATGGGCTTCCAAATATCCCTTTGCCAATTCCACAAGAACAGCCTCAGCGAAAGGCTTCTTGAAGGGAAAGATGTAACTCTGTGAGATGAATTAACAGAACACAGAGCAGTTTCTCAGAAAGTTTCTTTCCCGTTTTGAACGGAAGATATTTCCTTTTTCACCATAGCCCTTTATGGGCTTCCAAATATCCCTTTGCCAATTCCACAAGAACAGCCTTAGCTAAAGGCTTCTTGAAGGGAAAGATGTAACTCTGTGAGATGAATTAACAGAACACAGAGCAGTTTTTCAGAAAGCTTCTTTCCAGTTTTGAAAGGATGATATTTCCTTTTTCAACATAGCCCTCTATGGGCTTCCATATAACCATTTGCCAATTCCACAAGAACAGCCTTAGCGAAAGGCTTCTTTAAGGGAAAGATGTAACTCTCTGAGATGAATTAACAGAACACAGAGCAGTTTCTCAGAAAGCTTCTTTCCAGTTTTGAACGGAAGATATTTCCTTTTTCACCATAGCCCTCTATGGCCTTCCAAATATCCCTTTGCCAATTCCACAAGAACAGCCTTAGCGAAAGGCCTCTTGAAGGGAAAGATGTAACTCTATGGGATGAATTCAGAGAACACAGAGCAGTTTCTCAGAAAGCTTCTTTCCAGGTTTGAACGGAAGATATTTCTTTTTTCACCATAGCCATCTATGGGCTTCCAAATATCCCTTTGCCAATTCCACAAGAACAGCCTTAGCGAAAGGCTTCTTGAAGGGAAAGATGTAACACTGTGAGATGAATTAACAGAACACAGAGCAGTTTCTCAGAAACTTCTTTCCAGTTTTGAACGGAAGATATTTCCTTTTTCACCATAGCCCTCTAAGGGCTTCCAAATATACCTTTGCCAATTTAACAAGAACACCCTTAAGGGAAAGGCTTCTCGAAGGGAAAGATGTAACTCTGTGAGATGAATTAACAGAACACAGAGCAGTTTCTCAGAAAGCTTCTTTCCAGTTTTGAACGGAAGATATTTCCTTTTTCACCATAGCCCTCTATGGGCTTCCAAATATCCCTTTGCCAATTCCAGAAGAACAGCCTTAGCCAATGGCTTCTTGAAGGGAAAGATGTAACTCTGTGAGATGAATTAACAGAACACAGAGCAGTTTCTCAGAAAGCTTCTTTGCAGTTTTGAACGGAAGATATTTCCTTTTTCACCATAGCCCTCTATGGGCTTCCAAATATCCCTTTGCCAATTCCACAAGAACAGCCTTAGCGAAAGGCTTCTTGAAGGGAAAGATGTAATTCTGTGAGATGAATTAAGAGAACAGAGAGCAGTTTCTCAGAAAGCTTCTTTCCAGTTTTGAACGGAAGATATTTCCTTTTTCAGCATTGCCCTCTAGGGGCTTCCAAATATCCTTTTGCCAATTCCACAGGAACAGCCTTAGCAAAGGCTTCTTAAAGGGAAAGATGTAACTCTGTGAGATGAATTAACAGAACACAGAACAGTTTCTCAGAAAGCTTCTTTCCAGGTTTGAACGGAAGCTAATTCCTTTTTCACCGTAGCCCTCTATGGGCTTCCAAATATCCCTTTGCCAATTCCACAAGAACAGCCTTAGCGAAAGGCTTCCTGAAGGGAAAGATATAACTCTGTGAGATGAATTAACAGAACACAGAGCACTTTTCAGAAAGCTTCTTTACAATTTTGAACGGAAGATATTTCCTTTTTCACCGTAGCCCTCTATGGGCTTCAAAATATCACTTTGCCAATTCCACAAGAACAGTCTTAGCGAAAGGCTTCTTGAAAGGAAAGATGTAACTCTGTGAGATGAATTAACAGAACACAGAGCAGTTTCTCAGAAAGCTTCTTTCCAGTTTTGAACGGAGGATATTTCCTTTTTCACCATAGCCCTCTATGGGCTTCCAAATATACCTTTGCCAATTCCACAAGAACAGCCTTAGCGAAAGGCCTCTTGAAGGGAAAGATGTAACTCTGTGGGATGAATTCAGAGAACACAGAGCAGTTTGTCAGAAAGCTTCTTTCCAGTTTTGAACGGAAGATATCTCTTTTTTCACCATAGCCCTCTATGGGCTTCCAAATATCCCTTTGCCAATTCCACAAGAACAGCCTTAGAGAAAGGCTTCTTGAAGGGAAAGATGTAACTCTGTGAGATGAATTAACAGAACACAGAGCACTTTCTCAGAAAGCTTCTTTCCAGTTTTGAACGGAAGATATTTCCTTTTTCACCATAGCCCTCTATGGGCTTCCAAATATCCCTTTGCCTATTCCACAAGAACAGCCTTAGCGAAAGGCTTCTTGAAGGGAAAGATGTAACTCTGTGAGATGAATTAACAGAACACAGAGCACTTTCTCAGAAAGCTTCTTTCCAGTTTTGTACGGAAGATTTTTCCTTTTTCACCATAGCCCTCTATGGGCTTCCAAATATCCCTTTGCCAATTCCACAAGCACAACCATAGCGAAAGGCCTCTTGAAGGGAAAGATGTAACTCTGTGGGATGAATTCAGAGAACACAGAGCAGTTTCTCAGAAAGCTTCTTTCCAGTTTTGAAAGGAAGATATTTCTTTTTTCACCATAGCCCTCTATGGGCTTCCAAATACCCCTTTGCCAATTCCACAAGAACAGCCTTAGCAAAAGGCTTCTAGAAGGGAAAGATGGAACTCTGTGAGATGAATTAACAGAACACAGAGCAGTTTCTCAGAAAGCTTCTTTCCAGGTTTGAACGGCAGATAATTCCTTTTTCACCCTTGCCCTCTAGGGGCTTCCAAATATCCCTTTGCCAATTCCACAAGAACAGCCTTAGCGAAAGTCTTCTTGAAGGGAAAGATGTAACACTGTGAGATGAATTAACAGAACACAGAGCAGTTTCTCAGAAAGCTTTTTTCCAGGTTTGAACGGAAGATAATTCCTTTTTCACCATTGCCGTCTAGGGGCTTCCAAATATCCCTTTTCCAATTCCACAAGAACAGCCTTAGCGAAAGGCTTCTTGAAGGGAAACATGTAACGCTGTGAGCTGAATTAACAGAACACAGAGCAGTTTCTCAGAAAGCTTCTTTCCAGGTTTGAACGGAAGATAATTCCTTTTTCACCATAGCCCTCTATGGGCTTCCAAATATCCCTTTGCCAATTCCACAAGAACAGCCTTAGCGAAAGGCTTCTTGAAGGGAAAGATGTAACTCTGTGAGATGAATTAACAGAACACAGAGCACTTTCTCAGAAAGATTCTTTCCAGTTTTGAACGGAAGATATTTCCTTTTTCACCATAGCCCTCTATGGGCTTCCAAATATCCCTTTGCCAATTCCAAAAGAACAGCCTTAGCGAAAGGCTTCTTGAAGGGAAAGATGTAACTCTGGAAATTAATTAACAGAACACAGAGCAGTTTCTCAGAAAGCTTCTTTCCAGTTTTGAACGGAAGATATTTCCTTTTTCACCATAGCCCTCTATTGGCTTCCAAATATGCCTTTGCCAATTCCACAAGAACAGCCTTAGCGAAAGACCTCTTGAAGGGAAAGATGTAACTCTATGATATGAATTCAGAGAACACAGAGCAGTTTCTCAGAAAGCTTCTTTCCAGTTTTGAACGGAAGATATTTATTTTTTCACCATAGCCATCTATGGGCTTCCAAATATCCCTTTGCCAAATCCACAAGAACAGCCTTAGGGAAAGGCTTCTTGAAGGGAAAGATGTAACTATGTGAGGTGAATTAACAGAACACAGAGCAGTTTCTCAGAAACCTTCTTTCCAGTTTTGAACTTAAGATAATTCCTTTTTTAACCTTAGCCCTCTTTGGGCTTCCAAATATCCCTTTGCCAATTCCACAAGAACAGCCTTAGCGAAAGGCTTCTTGAAGGGAAAGATGTAACTCTGTGAGATGAATTAACAGAACACAGAGCAGTTTCTCAGAAAGCTTCTTTCCAGTCTTGAACGGAAGATATTTCCTTTTTAACCATAGCCTTCTATGGGCTTTCAAATATCCCTTTGCCAATTCCACAAGAACAGCCTTAGCGAAAGGCTTTTTGAAGGGAAAGATGTAACTCTGTGAGATGAATTAACAGAACACAGAGCAGTTTCTCAGAAAGCTTCTTTCCAGTTTTGAACGGAAGATATTTCCTTTTTCACCATAGCCCTCTATGGGCTTCCAAATATCCCTTTGCCAATTCCACAAGAACAGCCTTAGCGAAAGGTTTCTTGAAGGGAAATATGTAACTCTCTGAGATGAATTAACAGAACACAGAGCAGTTTCTCAGAAAGCTTCTTTCCAGTTTTGAACGGAAGATATTTCCTTTTTCAGTGTAGCCCTTTATGGGCTTCAAAATATCACTTTGCCAATTCCACAAGAACAGCCTTAGCGAAAGGCTTCTTGAAAGGAAAGATGTAACTCTGTGAGATGAATTAACAGAACACAGAGCAGTTTCTCAGAAAGCTTCTTTCCAGTTTTGAAGGGAAGATATTCCCTTTTTCACCATAGCCCTCTATGGGCTTCCAAATATCCCTTTTCCAATTCCACAAGAACAGCCTTAGCGAAAGGCTTCTTGAAGGGAAAGATGTAACTCTGTGAGATGATTTAACAGAACACAGAGCAGTTTCTCAGAAAGCTTCTTTCCAGTTTTGAACGGAAGGTATTTCCTTTTTCACCATAGCCCTCTATGGGCTTCCAAATATGCCTTTTCCAATTCCACAAGAACAGCCTTATCGAAAGACTTCTAGAAGGTAGAGATGTAACGCTGTGAGATGAAATAACATAACACAGAGCAGTTTCTCAGAAAGCTTCTTTCCAGTTTTGAACGGAAGATATTTCCTTTTTCACCATAGCCCTCTATGAGCTTCCAAATATCACTTTGCCAGTTCCACAAGAACAGCCTTAGCGAAAGGCTTCCTCAAGGGAAAGATGTAACTCTGTGAGATGAATTAACAGAACACAGAACTGTTTCATAGAAAGAATCTTTCCAGTTTTGAACGGAAGATATTTCCTTTTTCACCATAGCCCTCTATGGGCTTCCAAATATCCCTTTGCCAATTCCACAAGAACAGCCTTAGCGAAAGGCTTCTTGAAGGGAAAGATGTAACTCTGTGAGATGAATTAACAGAACACAGAGCAGTTTCTCAGAAAGTTTCTTTCCCGTTTTGAACGGAAGATATTTCCTTTTTCACCATAGCCCTCTATGGGCTTCCAAATATCCCTTTGCCAATTCCAGAAAAACAGCCTTAGCGAATGGCTTCTTGAAGGGAAAGATGTAACTCTGTGAGATGAATTAACAGAACACAGAGCAGTTTCTCAGAAAGCTTCTTTCCAGTTTTGCACGTAAGATATTTCCTTTTTCACCATAGCCCTCTATGGGCTTCCAAATATCCCTTTGCCAATTCCACAAGAACAGCCTTAGCGAAAGGCTTCTTGAAGGGAAAGATGTAATTCTGTGAGATGAATTAAGAGAACAGAGAGCAGTTTCTCAGAAAGCTTCTTTCCAGTTTTGAACGGAAGATATTTCCTTTTTCAGCAGTGCCCTCTAGGGGCTTCCAAATATCCCTTTGCCAATTCCACAGGAACAGCCTTAGCAAAGGCTTCTTAAAGGGAAAGATGTAACTCTGTGAGATGAATTAACAGAACACAGAACAGTTTCTCAGAAAGCTTCTTTCCAGGTTTGAACGGAAGCTAATTCCTTTTTCACCGTAGCCCTCTATGGGCTTCCAAATATCCCTTTGCCAATTCCACAAGAGCAGCCTTAGCGAAAGGCTTCCTGAAGGGAAAGATATAACTCTGTGAGATGAATTAACAGAAAACAGAGCACTTTCTCAGAAAGCTTCTTTACAATTTTGAACGGAAGATATTTCCTTTTTCACCGTAGCCCTCTAAGGGCTTCAAAATATCACTTTGCCAATTCCACAAGAACAGCCTTAGCGAAAGGCTTCTTGAAAGGAAAGATGTAACTCTGTGAGATGAATTAACAGAACACAGAGCAGTTTCTCAGAAAGCTTCTTTCCAGTTTTGAACGGAAGATATTTCCTTTTTCACCATAGCCCTCTATGGGCTTCCAAATATACCTTTGCCAATTCCACAAGAACAGCCTTAGCGAAAGGCCTCTTGAAGGGAAAGATGTAACTCTGTGCGATGAATTCAGAGAACACAGAGCAGTTTCTCAGAAAGCTTCTTTCCAGTTTTGAACGGAAGATATCTCTTTTTTCACCATAGCCCTCTATGGGCTTCCAAATATCCCTTTGCCAATTCCACAAGAACAGCCTTAGCGAAAGGCTTCTTGACGGGAAAGATGTAACTCTGTGAGATGAATTAACAGAACACAGAGCACTTTCTCAGAAAGCTTCTTTCCAGTTTTGAACGGAAGATATTTCCTTTTTCACCATAGCCCTCTATGGGCTTCCAAATATGCCTTTTCCAATTCCACAAGAACAGCCTTAGCGAAAGGCTTCTTGAAGGGAAAGATGTAACTCTGTGAGATGAATTAACAGAACACAGAGCAGTTTCTCAGAAAGCTTCTTTCCAGTTTTGTACGTAAGATTTTTCCTTTTTCACCATAACCCTCTATGGGCTTCCAAATATCCCTTTGCCAATTCCACAAGAACAACCATAGCGAAAGGCCTCTTGAAGGGAAAGATGTAACTCTGTGGGATGAATTCAGAGAACACAGAGCAGTTTCTCAGAAAGCTTCTTTCCAGTTTTGAACGGAAGATATTTCTTTTTTCACCATAGCCCTCTAAGGGCTTCCAAATACCCCTTTGCCAATTCCACAAGAACAGCCTTAGCAAAAGGCTTCTTGAAGGGAAAGATGTAACTCTGTGAGATGAATTAACAGAACACAGAGCAGTTTCTCAGAAAGCTTCTTTCCAGGTTTGAACGGAAGATAATTCCTTTTTCACCATTGCCCTCTAGGGGCTTCCAAATATCCCTTTGCCAATTCCACAAGAACAGCCTTAGCGAAAGTCTTCTTGAAGGGAAAGATGTAACTCTGTGAGATGAATTAACAGAACACAGAGCAGTTTCTCAGAAAGCTTCTTTCCAGGTTTGAACGGAAGATATTTCCTTTTTCACCATAGCCCTCTATGGGCTTCCAAATATCCCTTTGCCAATTCCACAAGAACAGCCTTAGCGAAAGGCTTCTTGAAGGGAAAGATGTAATTCTGTGAGATGAATTAAGAGAACAGAGAGCAGTTTCTCAGAAAGCTTCTTTCCAGTTTTGAACGGAAGATATTTCCTTTTTCAGCATTGCCCTCTAGGGGCTTCCAAATATCCTTTTGCCAATTCCACAGGAACAGCCTTAGCAAAGGCTTCTTAAAGGGAAAGATGTAACTCTGTGAGATGAATTAACAGAACACAGAACAGTTTCTCAGAAAGCTTCTTTCCAGGTTTGAACGGAAGCTAATTCCTTTTTCACCGTAGCCCTCTATGGGCTTCCAAATATCCCTTTGCCAATTCCACAAGAACAGCCTTAGCGAAAGGCTTCCTGAAGGGAAAGATATAACTCTGTGAGATGAATTAACAGAACACAGAGCACTTTTCAGAAAGCTTCTTTACAATTTTGAACGGAAGATATTTCCTTTTTCACCGTAGCCCTCTATGGGCTTCAAAATATCACTTTGCCAATTCCACAAGAACAGTCTTAGCGAAAGGCTTCTTGAAAGGAAAGATGTAACTCTGTGAGATGAATTAACAGAACACAGAGCAGTTTCTCAGAAAGCTTCTTTCCAGTTTTGAACGGAGGATATTTCCTTTTTCACCATAGCCCTCTATGGGCTTCCAAATATACCTTTGCCAATTCCACAAGAACAGCCTTAGCGAAAGGCCTCTTGAAGGGAAAGATGTAACTCTGTGGGATGAATTCAGAGAACACAGAGCAGTTTCTCAGAAAGCTTCTTTCCAGTTTTGAACGGAAGATATCTCTTTTTTCACCATAGCCCTCTATGGGCTTCCAAATATCCCTTTGCCAATTCCACAAGAACAGCCTTAGAGAAAGGCTTCTTGAAGGGAAAGATGTAACTCTGTGAGATGAATTAACAGAACACAGAGCACTTTCTCAGAAAGCTTCTTTCCAGTTTTGAACGGAAGATATTTCCTTTTTCACCATAGCCCTCTATGGGCTTCCAAATATCCCTTTGCCTATTCCACAAGAACAGCCTTAGCGAAAGGCTTCTTGAAGGGAAAGATGTAACTCTGTGAGATGAATTAACAGAACACTGAGCAGTTTCTCAGAAAGCTTCTTTCCAGTTTTGTACGGAAGATTTTTCCTTTTTCACCATAGCCCTCTATGGGCTTCCAAATATCCCTTTGCCAATTCCACAAGCACAACCATAGCGAAAGGCCTCTTGAAGGGAAAGATGTAACTCTGTGGGATGAATTCAGAGAACACAGAGCAGTTTCTCAGAAAGCTTCTTTCCAGTTTTGAACGGAAGATATTTCTTTTTTCACCATAGCCCTCTATGGGCTTCCAAATACCCCTTTGCCAATTCCACAAGAACAGCCTTAGCAAAAGGCTTCTTGAAGGGAATGATGAAACTCTGTGAGATGAATTAACAGAACACAGAGCAGTTTCTCAGAAAGCTTCTTTCCAGGTTTGAACGGCAGATAATTCATTTTTCACCCTTGCCCTCTAGGGGCTTCCAAATATCCGTTGGCCAATTCCACAAGAACAGCCTTAGCGAAAGTCTTCTTGAAGGGAAAGATGTAACTCTGTGAGATGAATTAACAGAACACAGAGCAGTTTCTCAGAAAGCTTTTTTCCAGGTTTGAACGGAAGATAATTCCTTTTTCACCATTGCCCTCTAGGGGCTTCCAAATATCCCTTTTCCAATTCCACAAGAACAGCCTTACCGAAAGGCTTCTTGAAGGGAAACATGTAACTCTGTGAGCTGAATTAACAGAACACAGAGCAGTTTCTCAGAAAGCTTCTTTCCAGGTTTGAACGGAAGATAATTCCTTTTTCACCATAGCCCTCTATGGGCTTCCAAATATCCCTTTGCCAATTCCACAAGAACAGCCTTAGCGAAAGGCTTCTTGAAGGGAAAGATGTAACTCTGTGAGATGAATTAACAGAACACAGAGCAGTTTCTCAGAAAGATTCATTCCAGTTTTGAACGGAAGATATTTCCTTTTTCACCATAGCCCTCTATGGGCTTCCAAATATCCCTTTGCCAATTCCAAAAGAACAGCCTTAGCGAAAGGCTTCTTGAAGGGTAAGATGTAACTCTGGAAATTAATTAACAGAACACAGAGCAGTTTCTCAGAAAGCTTCTTTCCAGTTTTGAACGGAAGATATTTCCTTTTTCACCATAGCCCTCTATTGGCTTCCAAATATGCCTTTTCCAATTCCACAAGAACAGCCTTAGCGAAAGACCTCTTGAAGGGAAAGATGTAACTCTATGATATGAATTAAGAGAACACAGAGCAGTGTCTCAGAAAGCTTCTTTCCAGTTTTGAACGGAAGATATTTCTTTTTTCACCATAGCCATCTATGGGCTTCCAAATATCCCTTTGCCAAATCCACAAGAACAGCCTTAGGGAAAGGCTTCTTGAAGGGAAAGATGTAACTATGTGAGGTGAATTAACAGAACACAGAGCAGTTTCTCAGAAACCTTCTTTCCAGTTTTGAACTTAAGATATTTCCTTTTTTAACCTTAGCCCTCTTTGGGCTTCCAAATATCCCTTTGCCAATTCCACAAGAACAGCCTTAGCGAAAGGCTTCTTGAAGGGAAAGATGTAACTCTGTGAGATGAATTAACAGAACACAGAGCAGTTTCTCAGAAAGCTTCTTTCCAGTGTTGAACGGAAGATATTTCCTTTTTAACCATCGCCTTCTATGGGCTTCCAAATATCCCTTTGCCAATTCCACAAGAACAGCCTTAGCGAAAGGCTTTTTGAAGGGAAAGGTGTAACTCTGTGAGATGAATTAACAGAACACAGAGCAGTTTCTCAGAAAGCTTCTTTCCAGTTTTGAACGGAAGATATTCCCTTTTTCACCATAGCCCTCTATGGAATTCCAAATATCCCTTTTCCAATTCCACAAGAACAGCCTTAGCGAAAGGTTTCTTGAAGGGAAAGATGTAACTCTGTGAGATGATTTAACAGAACACAGAGCAGTTTCTCAGAAAGCTTCTTTCCAGTTTTGAACGGAAGATATTTCCTTTTTCACCATAGCCCTCTATGGGCTTCCAAATATGCCTTTTCCAATTCCACAAGAACAGCCTTATCGAAAGACTTCTAGAAGGTAGAGATGTAACGCTGTGAGATGAAATAACAGAACACAGAGCAGTTTCTCAGAAAGCTTCTTTCCAGTTTTGAACGGAAGATATTTCTTTTTTCACCATAGCCCTCTAAGGGCTTCCAAATACCCCTTTGCCAATTCCACAAGAACAGCCTTAGCAAAAGGCTTCTTGAAGGGAAAGATGTAACTCTGTGAGATGAATTAACAGAACACAGAGCAGTTTCTCAGAAAGCTTCTTTCCAGGTTTGAACGGAAGATAATTCCTTTTTCACCATTGCCCTCTAGGGGCTTCCAAATATCCCTTTGCCAATTCCACAAGAACAGCCTTAGCGAAAGTCTTCTTGAAGGGAAAGATGTAACTCTGTGAGATGAATTAACAGAACACAGAGCAGTTTCTCAGAAAGCTTCTTTCCAGGTTTGAACGGAAGATATTTCCTTTTTCACCATAGCCCTCTATGGGCTTCCAAATATCCCTTTGCCAATTCCACAAGAACAGCCTTAGCGAAAGGCTTCTTGAAGGGAAAGATGTAATTCTGTGAGATGAATTAAGAGAACAGAGAGCAGTTTCTCAGAAAGCTTCTTTCCAGTTTTGAACGGAAGATATTTCCTTTTTCAGCATTGCCCTCTAGGGGCTTCCAAATATCCTTTTGCCAATTCCACAGGAACAGCCTTAGCAAAGGCTTCTTAAAGGGAAAGATGTAACTCTGTGAGATGAATTAACAGAACACAGAACAGTTTCTCAGAAAGCTTCTTTCCAGGTTTGAACGGAAGCTAATTCCTTTTTCACCGTAGCCCTCTATGGGCTTCCAAATATCCCTTTGCCAATTCCACAAGAACAGCCTTAGCGAAAGGCTTCCTGAAGGGAAAGATATAACTCTGTGAGATGAATTAACAGAACACAGAGCACTTTTCAGAAAGCTTCTTTACAATTTTGAACGGAAGATATTTCCTTTTTCACCGTAGCCCTCTATGGGCTTCAAAATATCACTTTGCCAATTCCACAAGAACAGTCTTAGCGAAAGGCTTCTTGAAAGGAAAGATGTAACTCTGTGAGATGAATTAACAGAACACAGAGCAGTTTCTCAGAAAGCTTCTTTCCAGTTTTGAACGGAAGATATTTCTTTTTTCACCATAGCCATCTATGGGCTTCCAAATATCCCTTTGCCAAATCCACAAGAACAGCCTTAGGGAAAGGCTTCTTGAAGGGAAAGATGTAACTATGTGAGGTGAATTAACAGAACACAGAGCAGTTTCTCAGAAACCTTCTTTCCTGTTTTGAACTTAAGATATTTCCTTTTTTAACCTTAGCCCTCTTTGGGCTTCCAAATATCCCTTTGCCAATTCCACAAGAACAGCCTTAGCGAAAGGCTTCTTGAAGGGAAAGATGTAACTCTGTGAGATGAATTAACAGAACACAGAGCAGTTTCTCAGAAAGCTTCTTTCCAGTGTTGAACGGAAGATATTTCCTTTTTAACCATCGCCTTCTATGGGCTTCCAAATATCCCTTTGCCAATTCCACAAGAACAGCCTTAGCGAAAGGCTTTTTGAAGGGAAAGATGTAAATCTGTGAGATGAATTAACAGAACACAGAGCAGTTTCTCAGAAAGCTTCTTTCCAGTTTTGAACGGAAGATATTCCCTTTTTCACCATAGCCCTCTATGGACTTCCAAATATCCCTTTTCCAATTCCACAAGAACAGCCTTAGCGAAAGGTTTCTTGAAGGGAAAGATGTAACTCTGTGAGATGATTTAACAGAACACAGAGCAGTTTCTCAGAAAGCTTCTTTCCAGTTTTGAACGGAAGATATTTCCTTTTTCACCATAGCCCTCTATGGGCTTCCAAATATGCCTTTTCCAATTCCACAAGAACAGCCTTATCGAAAGACTTCTAGAAGGTAGAGATGTAACGCTGTGAGATGAAATAACAGAACACAGAGCAGTTACTCAGAAAGCTTCTTTCCAGTTTTGAACGGAAGATATTTCTTTTTTCACCATTGCCCTCTAAGGGCTTCCAAATACCCCTTTGCCCATTCCACAAGAACAGCCTTAGCAAAAGGCTTCTTGAAGGGAAAGATGTAACTCTGTGAGATGAATTAACAGAACACAGAGCAGTTTCTCAGAAAGCTTCTTTCCAGGTTTGAACGGAAGATAATTCCTTTTTCACCATTGCCCTCTAGGGGCTTCCAAATATCCCTTTGCCAATTCCACAAGAACAGCCTTAGCGAAAGTCTTCTTGAAGGGAAAGATGTAACTCTGTGAGATGAATTAACAGAACACAGAGCAGTTTCTCAGAAAGCTTCTTTCCAGGTTTGAACGGAAGATATTTCCTTTTTCACCATAGCCCTCTATGGGCTTCCAAATATCCCTTTGCCAATTCCACAAGAACAGCCTTAGCGAAAGGCTTCTTGAAGGGAAAGATGTAATTCTGTGAGATGAATTAAGAGAACAGAGAGCAGTTTCTCAGAAAGCTTCTTTCCAGTTTTGAACGGAAGATATTTCCTTTTTCAGCATTGCCCTCTAGGGGCTTCCAAATATCCTTTTGCCAATTCCACAGGAACAGCCTTAGCAAAGGCTTCTTAAAGGGAAAGATGTAACTCTGTGAGATGAATTAACAGAACACAGAACAGTTTCTCAGAAAGCTTCTTTCCAGGTTTGAACGGAAGCTAATTCCTTTTTCACCGTAGCCCTCTATGGGCTTCCAAATATCCCTTTGCCAATTCCACAAGAACAGCCTTAGCGAAAGGCTTCCTGAAGGGAAAGATATAACTCTGTGAGATGAATTAACAGAACACAGAGCACTTTTCAGAAAGCTTCTTTACAATTTTGAACGGAAGATATTTTCTTTTTCACCGTAGCCCTCTATGGGCTTCAAAATATCACTTTGCCAATTCCACAAGAACAGTCTTAGCGAAAGGCTTCTTGAAAGGAAAGATGTAACTCTGTGAGATGAATTAACAGAACACAGAGCAGTTTCTCAGAAAGCTTCTTTCCAGTTTTGAACGGAGGATATTTCCTTTTTCACCATAGCCCTCTATGGGCTTCCAAATATACCTTTGCCAATTCCACAAGAACAGCCTTAGCGAAAGGCCTCTTGAAGGGAAAGATGTAACTCTGTGGGATGAATTCAGAGAACACAGAGCAGTTTCTCAGAAAGCTTCTTTCCAGTTTTGAACGGAAGATATCTCTTTTTTCACCATAGCCCTCTATGGGCTTCCAAATATCCCTTTGCCAATTCCACAAGAACAGCCTTAGAGAAAGGCTTCTTGAAGGGAAAGATGTAACTCTGTGAGATGAATTAACAGAACACAGAGCACTTTCTCAGAAAGCTTCTTTCCAGTTTTGAACGGAAGATATTTCCTTTTTCACCATAGCCCTCTATGGGCTTCCAAATATCCCTTTGCCTATTCCACAAGAACAGCCTTAGCGAAAGGCTTCTTGAAGGGAAAGATGTAACTCTGTGAGATGAATTAACAGAACACTGAGCAGTTTCTCAGAAAGCTTCTTTCCAGTTTTGTACGGAAGATTTTTCCTTTTTCACCATAGCCCTCTATGGGCTTCCAAATATCCCTTTGCCAATTCCACAAGCACAACCATAGCGAAAGGCCTCTTGAAGGGAAAGATGTAACTCTGTGGGATGAATTCAGAGAACACAGAGCAGTTTCTCAGAAAGCTTCTTTCCAGTTTTGAACGGAAGATATTTCTTTTTTCACCATAGCCCTCTATGGGCTTCCAAATACCCCTTTGCCAATTCCACAAGAACAGCCTTAGCAAAAGGCTTCTTGAAGGGAATGATGGAACTCTGTGAGATGAATTAACAGAACACAGAGCAGTTTCTCAGAAAGCTTCTTTCCAGGTTTGAACGGCAGATAATTCATTTTTCACCCTTGCCCTCTAGGGGCTTCCAAATATCCGTTGGCCAATTCCACAAGAACAGCCTTAGCGAAAGTCTTCTTGAAGGGAAAGATGTAACTCTGTGAGATGAATTAACAGAACACAGAGCAGTTTCTCAGAAAGCTTTTTTCCAGGTTTGAACGGAAGATAATTCCTTTTTCACCATTGCCCTCTAGGGGCTTCCAAATATCCCTTTTCCAATTCCACAAGAACAGCCTTACCGAAAGGCTTCTTGAAGGGAAACATGTAACTCTGTGAGCTGAATTAACAGAACACAGAGCAGTTTCTCAGAAAGCTTCTTTCCAGGTTTGAACGGAAGATAATTCCTTTTTCACCATAGCCCTCTATGGGCTTCCAAATATCCCTTTGCCAATTCCACAAGAACAGCCTTAGCGAAAGGCTTCTTGAAGGGAAAGATGTAACTCTGTGAGATGAATTAACAGAACACAGAGCAGTTTCTCAGAAAGATTCTTTCCAGTTTTGAACGGAAGATATTTCCTTTTTCACCATAGCCCTCTATGGGCTTCCAAATATCCCTTTGCCAATTCCAAAAGAACAGCCTTAGCGAAAGGCTTCTTGAAGGGTAAGATGTAACTCTGGAAATTAATTAACAGAACACAGAGCAGTTTCTCAGAAAGCTTCTTTCCAGTTTTGAACGGAAGATATTTCCTTTTTCACCATAGCCCTCTATTGGCTTCCAAATATGCCTTTTCCAATTCCACAAGAACAGCCTTAGCGAAAGACCTCTTGAAGGGAAAGATGTAACTCTATGATATGAATTAAGAGAACACAGAGCAGTGTCTCAGAAAGCTTCTTTCCAGTTTTGAACGGAAGATATTTCTTTTTTCACCATAGCCATCTATGGGCTTCCAAATATCCCTTTGCCAAATCCACAAGAACAGCCTTAGGGAAAGGCTTCTTGAAGGGAAAGATGTAACTATGTGAGGTGAATTAACAGAACACAGAGCAGTTTCTCAGAAACCTTCTCTCCAGTTTTGAACTTAAGATATTTCCTTTTTTAACCTTAGCCCTCTTTGGGCTTCCAAATATCCCTTTGCCAATTCCACAAGAACAGCCTTAGCGAAAGGCTTCTTGAAGGGAAAGATGTAACTCTGTGAGATGAATTAACAGAACACAGAGCAGTTTCTCGGAAAGCTTCTTTCCAGTGTGGAACGGAAGATATTTCCTTTTTAACCATCGCCTTCTATGGGCTTCCAAATATCCCTTTGCCAATTCCACAAGAACAGCCTTAGCGAAAGGCTTTTTGAAGGGAAAGATGTAACTCTGTGAGATGAATTAACAGAACACAGAGCAGTTTCTCAGAAAGCTTCTTTCCAGTTTTGAACGGAAGATATTCCCTTTTTCACCATAGCCCTCTATGGACTTCCAAATATCCCTTTTCCAATTCCACAAGAACAGCCTTAGCGAAAGGTTTCTTGAAGGGAAAGATGTAACTCTGTGAGATGATTTAACAGAACACAGAGCAGTTTCTCAGAAAGCTTCTTTCCAGTTTTGAACGGAAGATATTTCCTTTTTCACCATAGCCCTCTATGGGCTTCCAAATATGCCTTTTCCAATTCCACAAGAACAGCCTTATCGAAAGACTTCTAGAAGGTAGAGATGTAACGCTGTGAGATGAAATAACAGAACACAGAGCAGTTTCTCAGAAAGCTTCTTTCCAGTTTTGAACGGAAGATATTTCCTTTTTCACCATAGCCCTCTATGAGCTTCCAAATATCACTTTGCCAGTTCCACAATAACAGCCTTAGCGAAAGGCTTCTTCAAGGGAAAGATGTAACTCTGTGAGATGAATTAACAGAACACAGAACTGTTTCATAGAAAGATTCTTTCCAGTTTTGAACGGAAGATATTTCCTTTTTCACCATAGCCCTCTATGGGCTTCCAAATATCCCTTTGCCAATTCCACAAGAACAGCCTTAGCGAAAGGCTTCTTGAAGGGAAAGATGTAACTCTGTGAGATGAATTAACAGAACACAGAGCAGTTTCTCAGAAAGTTTCTTTCCCGTTTTGAACGGAAGATATTTCCTTTTTCACTATAGCCCTCTATGGGCTTCCAAATATCCCTTTGCCAATTCCAGAAGAACAGCCTTAGCGAATGGCTTCTTGAAGGGAAAGATGTAACTCTGTGAGATGAATTAACAGAACACAGAGCAGTTTCTCAGAAAGCTTCTTTCCAGTTTTGCACGTAAGATATTTCCTTTTTCACCATAGCCCTCTATGGGCTTCCAAATATCCCTTTGCCAATTCCACAAGAACAGCCTTAGCGAAAGGCTTCTTGAAGGGAAAGATGTAATTCTGTGTGATGAATTAAGAGAACAGAGAGCAGTTTCTCAGAAAGCTTCTTTCCAGTTTTGAACGGAAGATATTCCCTTTTTCACCATAGCCCTCTATGGACTTCCAAATATCCCTTTTCCAATTCCACAAGAACAGCCTTAGCCAAAGGTTTCTTGAAGGGAAAGATGTAACTCTGTGAGATGATTTAACAGAACACAGAGCAGTTTCTCAGAAAGCTTCTTTCCAGTTTTGAACGGAAGATATTTCCTTTTTCACCATAGCCCTCTATGGGCTTCCAAATATGCCTTTTCCAATTCCACAAGAACAGCCTTATCGAAAGACTTCTAGAAGGTAGAGATGTAACGCTGTGAGATGAAATAACAGAACACAGAGCAGTTACTCAGAAAGCTTCTTTCCAGTTTTGAACGGAAGATATTTCTTTTTTCACTATTGCCCTCTAAGGGCTTCCAAATACCCCTTTGCCAATTCCACAAGAACAGCCTTAGCAAAAGGCTTCTTGAAGGGAAAGATGTAACTCTGTGAGATGAATTAACAGAACACAGAGCAGTTTCTCAGAAAGCTTCTTTCCAGGTTTGAACGGAAGATAATTCCTTTTTCACCATTGCCCTCTAGGGGCTTCCAAATATCCCTTTGCCAATTCCACAAGAACAGCCTTAGCGAAAGTCTTCTTGAAGGGAAAGATGTAACTCTGTGAGATGAATTAACAGAACACAGAGCAGTTTCTCAGAAAGCTTCTTTCCAGGTTTGAACGGAAGATATTTCCTTTTTCACCATAGCCCTCTATGGGCTTCCAAATATCCCTTTGCCAATTCCACAAGAACAGCCTTAGCGAAAGGCTTCTTGAAGGGAAAGATGTAATTCTGTGAGATGAATTAAGAGAACAGAGAGCAGTTTCTCAGAAAGCTTCTTTCCAGTTTTGAACGGAAGATATTTCCTTTTTCAGCATTGCCCTCTAGGGGCTTCCAAATATCCTTTTGCCAATTCCACAGGAACAGCCTTAGCAAAGGCTTCTTAAAGGGAAAGATGTAACTCTGTGAGATGAATTAACAGAACACAGAACAGTTTCTCAGAAAGCTTCTTTCCAGGTTTGAACGGAAGCTAATTCCTTTTTCACCGTAGCCCTCTATGGGCTTCCAAATATCCCTTTGCCAATTCCACAAGAACAGCCTTAGCGAAAGGCTTCCTGAAGGGAAAGATATAACTCTGTGAGATGAATTAACAGAACACAGAGCACTTTTCAGAAAGCTTCTTTACAATTTTGAACGGAAGATATTTCCTTTTTCACCGTAGCCCTCTATGGGCTTCAAAATATCACTTTGCCAATTCCACAAGAACAGTCTTAGCGAAAGGCTTCTTGAAAGGAAAGATGTAACTCTGTGAGATGAATTAACAGAACACAGAGCAGTTTCTCAGAAAGCTTCTTTCCAGTTTTGAACGGAGGATATTTCCTTTTTCACCATAGCCCTCTATGGGCTTCCAAATATACCTTTGCCAATTCCACAAGAACAGCCTTAGCGAAAGGCCTCTTGAAGGGAAAGATGTAACTCTGTGGGATGAATTCAGAGAACACAGAGCAGTTTCTCAGAAAGCTTCTTTCCAGTTTTGAACGGAAGATATCTCTTTTTTCACCATAGCCCTCTATGGGCTTCCAAATATCCCTTTGCCAATTCCACAAGAACAGCCTTAGAGAAAGGCTTCTTGAAGGGAAAGATGTAACTCTGTGAGATGAATTAACAGAACACAGAGCACTTTCTCAGAAAGCTTCTTTCCAGTTTTGAACGGAAGATATTTCCTTTTTCACCATAGCCCTCTATGGGCTTCCAAATATCACTTTGCCTATTCCACAAGAACAGCCTTAGCGAAAGGCTTCTTGAAGGGAAAGATGTAACTCTGTGAGATGAATTAACAGAACACTGAGCAGTTTCTCAGAAAGCTTCTTTCCAGTTTTGTACGGAAGATTTTTCCTTTTTCACCATAGCCCTCTATGGGCTTCCAAATATCCCTTTGCCAATTCCACAAGCACAACCATAGCGAAAGGCCTCTTGAAGGGAAAGATGTAACTCTGTGGGATGAATTCAGAGAACACAGAGCAGTTTCTCAGAAAGCTTCTTTCCAGTTTTGAACGGAAGATATTTCTTTTTTCACCATAGCCCTCTATGGGCTTCCAAATACCCCTTTGCCAATTCCACAAGAACAGCCTTAGCAAAAGGCTTCTTGAAGGGAATGATGGAACTCTGTGAGATGAATTAACAGAACACAGAGCAGTTTCTCAGAAAGCTTCTTTCCAGGTTTGAACGGCAGATAATTCATTTTTCACCCTTGCCCTCTAGGGGCTTCCAAATATCCGTTGGCCAATTCCACAAGAACAGCCTTAGCGAAAGTCTTCTTGAAGGGAAAGATGTAACTCTGTGAGATGAATTAACAGAACACAGAGCAGTTTCTCAGAAAGCTTTTTTCCAGGTTTGAACGGAAGATAATTCCTTTTTCACCATTGCCCTCTAGGGGCTTCCAAATATCCCTTTTCCAATTCCACAAGAACAGCCTTACCGAAAGGCTTCTTGAAGGGAAACATGTAACTCTGTGAGCTGAATTAACAGAACACAGAGCAGTTTCTCAGAAAGCTTCTTTCCAGGTTTGAACGGAAGATAATTCCTTTTTCACCATAGCCCTCTATGGGCTTCCAAATATCCCTTTGCCAATTCCACAAGAACAGCCTTAGCGAAAGGCTTCTTGAAGGGAAAGATGTAACTCTGTGAGATGAATTAACAGAACACAGAGCAGTTTCTCAGAAAGATTCTTTCCAGTTTTGAACGGAAGATATTTCCTTTTTCACCATAGCCCTCTATGGGCTTCCAAATATCCCTTTGCCAATTCCAAAAGAACAGCCTTAGCGAAAGGCTTCTTGAAGGGTAAGATGTAACTCTGGAAATTAATTAACAGAACACAGAGCAGTTTCTCAGAAAGCTTCTTTCCAGTTTTGAACGGAAGATATTTCCTTTTTCACCATAGCCCTCTATGGGCTTCCAAATATGCCTTTTCCAATTCCACAAGAACAGCCTTAGCGAAAGACCTCTTGAAGGGAAAGATGTAACTCTATGATATGAATTAAGAGAACACAGAGCAGTGTCTCAGAAAGCTTCTTTCCAGTTTTGAACGGAAGATATTTCTTTTTTCACCATAGCCATCTATGGGCTTCCAAATATCCCTTTGCCAAATCCACAAGAACAGCCTTAGGGAAAGGCTTCTTGAAGGGAAAGATGTAACTATGTGAGGTGAATTAACAGAACACAGAGCAGTTTCTCAGAAACCTTCTCTCCAGTTTTGAACTTAAGATATTTCCTTTTTTAACCTTAGCCCTCTTTGGGCTTCCAAATATCCCTTTGCCAATTCCACAAGAACAGCCTTAGCGAAAGGCTTCTTGAAGGGAAAGATGTAACTCTGTGAGATGAATTAACAGAACACAGAGCAGTTTCTCGGAAAGCTTCTTTCCAGTGTGGAACGGAAGATATTTCCTTTTTAACCATCGCCTTCTATGGGCTTCCAAATATCCCTTTGCCAATTCCACAAGAACAGCCTTAGCGAAAGGCTTTTTGAAGGGAAAGATGTAACTCTGTGAGATGAATTAACAGAACACAGAGCAGTTTCTCAGAAAGCTTCTTTCCAGTTTTGAACGGAAGTTATTCCCTTTTTCACCATAGCCCTCTATGGACTTCCAAATATCCCTTTTCCAATTCCACAAGAACAGCCTTAGCGAAAGGTTTCTTGAAGGGAAAGATGTAACTCTGTGAGATGATTTAACAGAACACAGAGCAGTTTCTCAGAAAGCTTCTTTCCAGTTTTGAACGGAAGATATTTCCTTTTTCACCATAGCCCTCTATGGGCTTCCAAATATGCCTTTTCCAATTCCACAAGAACAGCCTTATCGAAAGACTTCTAGAAGGTAGAGATGTAACGCTGTGAGATGAAATAACAGAACACAGAGCAGTTTCTCAGAAAGCTTCTTTCCAGTTTTGAACGGAAGATATTTCCTTTTTCACCATAGCCCTCTATGAGCTTCCAAATATCACTTTGCCAGTTCCACAATAACAGCCTTAGCGAAAGGCTTCTTCAAGGGAAAGATGTAACTCTGTGAGATGAATTAACAGAACACAGAACTGTTTCATAGAAAGATTCTTTCCAGTTTTGAACGGAAGATATTTCCTTTTTCACCATAGCCCTCTATGGGCTTCCAAATATCCCTTTGCCAATTCCACAAGAACAGCCTTAGCGAAAGGCTTCTTGAAGGGAAAGATGTAACTCTGTGAGATGAATTAACAGAACACAGAGCAGTTTCTCAGAAAGTTTCTTTCCCGTTTTGAACGGAAGATATTTCCTTTTTCACTATAGCCCTCTATGGGCTTCCAAATATCCCTTTGCCAATTCCAGAAGAACAGCCTTAGCGAATGGCTTCTTGAAGGGAAAGATGTAACTCTGTGAGATGAATTAACAGAACACAGAGCAGTTTCTCAGAAAGCTTCTTTCCAGTTTTGCACGTAAGATATTTCCTTTTTCACCATAGCCCTCTATGGGCTTCCAAATATCCCTTTGCCAATTCCACAAGAACAGCCTTAGCGAAAGGCTTCTTGAAGGGAAAGATGTAATTCTGTGTGATGAATTAAGAGAACAGAGAGCAGTTTCTCAGAAAGCTTCTTTCCAGTTTTGAACGGAAGATATTTCCTTTTTCAGCATTGCCCTCTAGGGGCTTCCAAATATCCCTTTGCCAATTCCACAGGAACAGCCTTAGCAAAGGCTTCTTAAAGGGAAAGATGTAACTCTGTGAGATGAATTAACAGAACACAGAACAGTTTCTCAGAAAGCTTCTTTCCAGGTTTGAACGGAAGCTAATTCCTTTTTCACCGTAGCCCTCTATGGGCTTCCAAATATCCCTTTGCCAATTCCACAAGAGCAGCCTTAGCGAAAGGCTTCCTGAAGGGAAAGATATAACTCTGTGAGATGAATTAACAGAAAACAGAGCACTTTCTCAGAAAGCTTCTTTACAATTTTGAACGGAAGATATTTCCTTTTTCACCGTAGCCCTCTATGGGCTTCAAAATATCACTTTGCCAATTCCACAAGAACAGCCTTAGCGAAAGGCTTCTTGAAAGGAAAGATGTAACTCTGTGAGATGAATTAACAGAACACAGAGCAGTTTCTCAGAAAGCTTCTTTCCAGTTTTGAACGGAAGATATTTCCTTTTTCACCATAGCCCTCTATGGGCTTCCAAATATACCTTTGCCAATTCCACAAGAACAGCCTTAGCGAAAGGCCTCTTGAAGGGAAAGATGTAACTCTGTGCGATGAATTCAGAGAACACAGAGCAGTTTCTCAGAAAGCTTCTTTCCAGTTTTGAACGGAAGATATCTCTTTTTTCACCATAGCCCTCTATGGGCTTCCAAATATCCCTTTGCCAATTCCACAAGAACAGCCTTAGCGAAAGGCTTCTTGACGGGAAAGATGTAACTCTGTGAGATGAATTAACAGAACACAGAGCAGTTTCTCAGAAAGCTTCTTTCCAGTTTTGAACGGAAGATATTCCCTTTTTCAACATAGCCCTCTATGGACTTCCAAATATCCCTTTTCCAATTCCACAAGAACAGCCTTAGCGAAAGGTTTCTTGAAGGGAAAGATGTAACTCTGTGAGATGATTTAACAGAACACAGAGCAGTTTCTCAGAAAGCTTCTTTCCACTTTTGAACGGAAGCTATTTCCTTTTTCACCATAGCCCTCTATGGGCTTCCAAATATGCCCTTTCCAATTCCACAAGAACAGCCTTATCGAAAGACATCTAGAAGGTAGAGATGTAACGCTGTGAGATGAAATAACAGAACACAGAGCAGTTTCTCAGAAAGCTTCTTTCCAGTTTTGAACGGAAGATATTTCCTTTTTCACCATAGCCCTCTATGAGCTTCCAAATATCACTTTGCCAGTTCCACAAGAACAGCCTTAGCGAAAGGCTTCTTCAAGGGAAAGATGTAACTCTGTGAGATGAATTAACAGAACACAGAACTGTTTCATAGAAAGATTCTTTCCAGTTTTGAACGGAAGATATTTCCTTTTTCACCATAGCCCTCTATGGGCTTCCAAATATCCCTTTGCCAATTCCACAAGAACAGCCTTAGCGAAAGGCTTCTTCAAGGGAAAGATGTAACTCTGTGAGATGAATTAACAGAACACAGAGCAGTTTCTCAGAAAGTTTCTTTCCCGTTTTGAACGGAAGATATTTCCTTTTTCACCATAGCCCTCTATGGGCTTCCAAATATCCCTTTGCCAATTCCAGAAGAACAGCCTTAGCGAATGGCTTCTTGAAGGGAAAGATGTAACTCTGTGAGATGAATTAACAGAACACAGAGCAGTTTCTCAGAAAGCGTCTTTCCAGTTTTGCACGTAAGATATTTCCTTTTTCACCATAGCCCTCTATGGGCTTCCAAATATCCCTTTGCCAATTCCACAAGAACAGCCTTAGCGAAAGGCTTCTTGAAGGGAAAGATGTAATTCTGTGAGATGAATTAAGAGAACAGAGAGCAGTTTCTCAGAAAGCTTCTTTCCAGTTTTGAACGGAAGATATTTCCTTTTTCAGCATTGCCCTCTAGGGGCTTCCAAATATCCCTTTGCCAATTCCACAGGAACAGCCTTAGCAAAGGCTTCTTAAAGGGAAAGATGTAACTCTGTGAGATGAATTAACAGAACACAGAACAGTTTCTCAGAAAGCTTCTTTCCAGGTTTGAACGGAAGCTAATTCCTTTTTCACCGTAGCCCTCTATGGGCTTCAAAATATCACTTTGCCAATTCCACAAGAACAGTCTTAGCGAAAGGCTTCTTGAAAGGAAAGATGTAACTCTGTGAGATGAATTAACAGAACACAGAGCAGTTTCTCAGAAAGCTTCTTTCCAGTTTTGAAGGGAAGATATTCCCTTTTTCAACATAGCCCTCTATGGGCTTCCAAATATCCCTTTGCCAATTCCCCAAGAACAGCCTTAGCCAAAGGCTTCTTGAAGTGAAAGACGTAACTCTGTGAGCTGAATTAACAGAACACAAAACAGTTTCTCAGAAAGCTTCTTTCCAGGTTTGAACGGAAGATAATTCCTTTTTCACCTTTGCCCTCTAGGGGCTTCCAAATATCAATTTTCCAATTCCACAAGAACAGCCTTAGCGAAAGGCTTCTTGAAGGGAAACGTAAGTCTGTGAGCTGAATTAACAGAACACAGAGCAGTTTCTCAGAAAACTTCTTTCCAGTTTTGAACGGAAGATATTTCTTTTTTCACCAAAGCCATCTATGGGCTTACAAATATCCCTTTGCCAATTCCACAAGAACAGCCTTAGCGAAAGGCTTCTTGAAGGGAAAGGTGTAACTCTGTGAGGTGAATTAACAGAACACAGAGCAGTGTCTCAGAAAGCTTCTTTCCAGTTTTGAAAGGATGATATTTCCTTTTTCACCAAGCTCTCTATGGGCTTCCAAATATCCCTTTGCCAATTCCACAAGAACAGCTTAGCGAAAGGCTTCTTGAAGGGAAAGATGTAACTCTGTGAGATGAGTTAACAGAACACAGAGCACTTTCTCAGAAAGCTTCTATCCAGTTTTGAACGGAAGGTATTTCCTTTTTCACCATAGCCCTCTATGGGCTTCCAAATATCCCTTTGCCAATTCCACAAGAACAGCCTTAGGGAAAGGCTTCTTGAAGGGAAAGATGTAACTCTGTGAGATGAATTAACAGAACACAGAGCAGTTTCTCAGAAAGCTTCTTTCCAGTTTTGTCCGGAAGATATTTCCTTTTTCACCATAGCCCACTATAGGCTTCCAAATATCCCTTTGCCAATTCCACAAGAACAGCCTTAGCGAAAGGCTTCTTGAAGGGAAAGATGTAAATCTGTGAGATGAATTAACAGAACACAGAGCAGTTTCACAGTAAGCCTGTTTCCAGTTTTTAACGGAATATATTTCCTTTTTCAGCATTGCCCTCTAGGGGTTTCCAAATATCCCTTTGCCAATTCCACAGGAACAGCCTTAGCAAAGGCTTCTTAAAGGGAAAGATGTAACTCTGTGAGATGAATTAACAGAACACAGAACAGTTTCTCAGAAAGCTTCTTTCCAGGTTTGAACGGAAGCTAATTCCTTTTTCACCGTAGCCCTCTATGGGCTTCCAAATATCCCTTTGCCAATTCCACAAGAACAGCCTTAGCGAAAGGCTTCCTGAAGGGAAAGATATAACTCTGTGAGATGAATTAACAGAACACAGAGCACTTTCTCAGAAAGCTTCTTTACAATTTTGAACGGAAGATATTTCCTTTTTCACCGTAGCCCTCTATGGGCTTCAAAATATCACTTTGCCAATTCCACAAGAACAGTCTTAGCGAAAGGCTTCTTGAAAGGAAAGATGTAACTCTGTGAGATGAACTAACAGAACACAGAACAGTTTCTCAGAAAGCTTCTAAGAGTTTTGAACGGAAGATATTTCCTTTTTCACCATAGCCCTCTATGGGCTTCCAAATATACCTTTGCCAATTCCACAAGAACAGCCTTAGCGAAAGGCCTCTTGAAGGGAAAGATGTAACTCTGTGCGATTAATTCAGAGAACACAGAGCAGTTTCTCAGAAAGCTTCTTTCCAGTTTTGAACGGAAGATATCTCTTTTTTCACCATAGCCCCCTATGGGCTTCCAAATATCCCTTTGCCAATTCCACAAGAACAGCCTTAGCGAAAGGCTTCTTGACGGGAAAGATGTAACTCTGTGAGATGAATTAACAGAACACAGAGCAGTTTCTCAGAAAGCTTCTTTCCAGTTTTGAACGGAAGATATTTCCTTTTTCACCATAGCCCTCTATGGGCTTCCAAATATCCCTTTGCCTATTCCACAAGAACAGCCTTAGCGAAAGGCTTCTTGAAGGGAAAGATGTAACTCTGTGAGATGAATTAACAGAACACAGAGCAGTTTCTCAGAAAGCTTCTTTCCAGTTTTGTACGGAAGATTTTTCCTTTTTCACCGTAGCCCTCTATGAGCTTCCAAATATCCCTTTGCCAATTCCACAAGAACAACCATAGCGAAAGGCCTCTTGAAGGGAAAGATGTAACTCTGTGGGATGAATTCAGAGAACACAGAGCAGTTTCTCAGAAAGCTTCTTTCCAGTTTTGAACTGAAGATATTTCTTTTTTCACCATAGCCCTCTATGGGATTCCAAATACCCCTTTGCCAATTCCACAAGAACAGCCTTAGCAAAAGGCTTCTTGAAGGAAAAGATGTAACTCTGTGAGATGAATTAACAGAACACAGAGCAGTTTCTCAGAAAGCTTCTTTCCACGTTTGAACGGAAGATAATTCCTTTTTCACCATTGCCCTCTAGGGGCTTCCAAATATCACTTTGCCAATTCCACAAGAACAGCCTTAGCGAAAGGCTTCTTGAAAGGGAAGATGTAACTCTTTGAGATGAATTAACAGAACACAGAGCAGTTTCTCAGACAGCTTCTTTCCAGTTTTGAACGGAAGATATTTCCTTTTTCACCATAGCCCTCTATGGGCTTCCAAATATCCCTTTGCCAATTCCACAAGAACATCCATAGCGAAAGGCCTCTTGAAGGGAAAGATGTAACTCTGTGGGATGAATTCAAAGAACACAGAGCAGTTTCTCAGAAAGTTTCTTTCCAGTTTTGAACGGTAGTTATTTCTTTTTTCACCACAGCCCTCTATGGGCTTCCAAATATCCCTTTGCCAATTCCACAAGAACAGCCTTAGCAAAAGGCTTCATGAAGGGAAACATGTAACTCTGTGAGATGAATTAACAGAACACAGAGCAGTTTCTCAGAAAGCTTCTTTCCAGTTTTGAACGGAAGATATTTCCTTTTTCACCATAGCCCTCTATGGGCTTCCAAATATCCCTTTGCCAATTCCACAAGAACAGCCTTAGCCAAAGGCTTCTGAAAGGGAAAGACGTAACTCTGTGAGCTGAATTAACAGAACACAGAACAGTTTCTCAGAAAGCTTCTTTCCAGGTTTGAACGGAAGATAATTCCTTTCTCACCATTGCCCTCTAGGGGCTTCCAAATATCAATTTTCCAATTCCACAAGAACAGCCTTAGCGAAAGGCTTCTTGAAGGGAAACATGTAACTCTGTGAGCTGAATTAACAGAACACAGAGCAGTTTCTCAGAAAGCTTCTTTCCAGGTTTGAACGGAAGATATTTCTTTTTTCACCATAGCCATCTATGGGCTTCCAAATATCCCCTTGCCAAATCCACAAGAACAGCCTTAGCGAAAGGCTTCTTGAAGGGAAAGATGTAACTCTGTGAGGTGAATTAAAAGAACACAGAGCAGTTTCTCAGAAACCTTCTTTCCAGTTTTGAACGGAAGATATTTCCTTTTTTAACCTCGGCCCTCTTTGGGCTTCCAAATATCCCTTTGCCAATTCCACAAGGACAGCCTTAGCGAAAGGCTTCTTGAAGGGAAAGATGTAACTCTGTGAGATGAATTAACAGAACACAGAGCAGTTTCTCAGAAAGTTTCTTTCCAGTCTTGAACTTAAGATATTTCCTTTTTAACCATAGCCTTCTATGGGCTTCCAAATATCCCTTTGCCAATTCCACAAGAACAGCCTTAGCGAAAGGCTTCTTGAAGGGAAAGATGTAACTCTGTGAGATGAATTAACAGAACACAGAGTAGTTTCTCAGAAAGCTTCTTTCCAGTTTTGAACGGAAGATATTTCCTTTTTCACCATAGCCCTCTATGGGCTTCCAAATATCCCTTTGCCAATTCCACAAGAACAGCCTTAGCGAAAGGCTTCTTGAAGGGAAATATGTAGCTCTGTGAGATGAATTAACAGAACACAGAGCAGTTTCTCAGAAAGCTTCTTTCCAGTTTTGAACGGAAGTTATTTCCTTTTTCAGTGTAGCCCTTTATGGGCTTCAAAATATCACTTTGCCAATTCCACAAGAACAGCCTTGGCGAAAGGCTTCTTGAAAGGAAAGATGTAACTCTGTGAGATGAATTAACAGAACACAGAGCAGTTTCTCAGAAAGCTTCTTTCCAGTTTTGAAGGGAAGATATTCCCTTTTTCAACATAGCCCTCTATGGGCTTCCAAATATCCCTTTGCCAATTCCACAAGAACAGCCTTAGCGAAAGGCTTCTTGAAGGGAAAGATGTAACTCTGTGAGATGATTTAACAGAACACAGAGGAGTTTCTCAGAAAGCTTCTTTCCAGTTTTGAACGGAAGATATTTCCTTTTTCACCGTAGCCCTCTATGGGCTTCAAAATATGCCTTTGCCAATTCCACAAGAACAGCCTTATCGAAAGGCTTCTTGAAGGTAGAGATGTAACTCTGTTAGATGAAATAACAGAACACACAGCAGTTTCTCAGAAAGCTTCTTTCCAGTTTTGAACGGAAGATATTTCCTTTTTCACCATAGCCCTCTATGGGCTTCCAAATATCCCTTTGCCAGTTCCACAAGAACAGCCTTAGCGAAAGGCTTCTTCAAGGGAAAGATGTAACTCTGTGAGATGAATTAACAGAACACAGAACAGTTTCTTAGAAAGATTCTTTCCAGTTTTGAACGGAAGATATTTCCTTTTTCACCATAGTCCTCTATGGACTTCCAAATATCCCTTTGCCAATTCCACAGAAACAGCCTTAGCGAAAGGCTTCTTGAAGGGAAGGATGTAAATCTGTGAGATGAATTAACAGAACACAGAGCAGTTTCTCAGAAAGCCTCTTTCCAGTTTTGAACGGAAGATATTTGCTTTTTCACCCTAGCCCTCTATGGGCTTCCAAATATCTCTATGCCAATTCCACAAGAACAGCCTTAGCGAAAGGCTTCTTGAAGGGAAAGATGTAACTCTGTGAGATGAATTAACAGAACACAGAGCAGTTTCTCAGAAAGCTTCTTTCCAGTTTTGAACGGAAGATATTTCCTTTTTCACCATAGCCCTCAAGGGGCTTCCAAATATCCCTTTGCCAATTAAAAAACAACAGCCTTAGGGAAAGGCTTCATGAAGGGAAAGATGTAACTCTGTGAGATGAATTAACAGAACACAGAGCAGTTTCTCAGAAAGCTTCTTTCCAGTTTTGAACGGAAGATATTTCCTTTTTCACCATAGCCCTCTATGGGCTTCCAAATATCCCTTTGCCAATTCCAGAAGAACAGCCTAAGCGAAAGGCTTCTTCAAGGGAAAGATGTAACTCTGTGAGATGAATTAACAGAACACAGAGCAGTTTCTCAGTAAGCCTCTTTCCAGTTTTGAACGGAAGATATTTCCTTTTTCACCATAGCCCTCTATGGGCTTCCAAATATCCCTTTGCCAATTCCACAAGAACAGCCTTAGCGAAAGGCTTCTTGACGGAAAAGATGTAACTCTGTGAGATGAATTAACAGAACACAGAGCAGTTTCTCAGAAAGCTTCTTTCCAGTTTTGAACGGAAGATATTTCCTTTTTCACCATAGCCCTCTATGGGCTTCCAAATATCCCTTTGCCTATTCCACAAGAACAGCCTTAGCGAAAGGCTTCTTGAAGGGAAAGATGTAACTCTGTGAGATGAATTAACAGAACACAGAGCAGTTTCTCAGAAAGCTTCTTTCCAGTTTTGTACGGAAGATTTTTCCTTTTTCACCGTAGCCCTCTATGAGCTTCCAAATATCCCTTTGCCAATTCCACAAGAACAACCATAGCGAAAGGCCTCTTGAAGGGAAAGATGTAACTCTGTGGGATGAATTCAGAGAACACAGAGCAGTTTCTCAGAAAGCTTCTTTCCAGTTTTGAACGGAAGATATTTCTCTTTTCACCATAGCCCTCTATGGGATTCCAAATACCCCTTTGCCAATTCCACAAGAACAGCCTTAGCAAAAGGCTTCTTGAAGGAAAAGATGTAACTCTGTGAGATGAATTAACAGAACACAGAGCAGTTTCTCAGAAAGCTTCTTTCCACGTTTGAACGGAAGATAATTCCTTTTTCACCATTGCCCTCTAGGGGCTTCCAAATATCCCTTTGCCAATTCCACAAGAACAGCCTTAGCGAAAGTCTTCTTGAAGGGAAAGATGTAACTCTGTGAGATGAATTAACAGAACACAGAGCAGTTTCTCAGAAAGCTTCTTTCCGGGTTTGAACGGAAGATAATTTTTTTTCACCATAGCCCTCTAGGGGCTTCCAAATATCCCTTTGCCAATTTCACAAGAACAGCCTTAGCGAAAGGCTTCTTGAAGGGAAAGATGTAACTCTATGAGATGAATTAACAGAACACAGAGCAGTTTCTCAGAAAGCTTCTTTCCAGTTTTGAACTGAAGATATTTCCTTTTTCACCATAGCCCTCTATGGGCTTCCAAATATCCCTTTGCCAATTCCACAAGAACAGCCTTAGCGAAAGGCTTCCTGAAGGGAAATATGTAACTCTGGAAATGAATTAACAGAACACAGATCAGTTTCTCAGAAAGCTTCTTTCCAGTTTTGAACGGAAGATATTTCCTTTTTCACCATAGCCCTCTATTGGCCTCCAAATATGCTTTTTCCAATTCCACAAGAACAGCCTTAGCGAAAGACCTCTTGAAGGGAAAGATGTAACTCTATGGGATGAATTCAGAGAACACAGAGCAGTTTCTCAGAAAGCTCCTTTCCAGTTTTGAACGGATGATATTTCCTTTTTCACCAGAGCCCTCTAAGGGCTTCCAAATATCCCTTTGCCAATTCCACAAGAACAGCCTTATCGAAAGGCTCCTTGAAGGTAGAGATGTAATGCTGTGAGATCAAATAACAAAACACAGAGCAGTTTCTCAGAAAGCTTCTTTCCAGTTTTGAACGGAAGATATTTACTTTTTAACCATAGCCCTCTATGGGCTTCCAAATATCCCTTTGCCAATTCCACAAGAACAGCCTTAGCGAAAGGCTTCTTGAAGGGAAACATGTAACTCTGTGAGATGAATTAACAGAACACAGAGCAGTTTCTCACAAAGCTTCTTTCCAGATTTGAACGGAAGATATTTCCTTTTTCACCATAGCCCTCTAGGGTCTTCCAAATATCCCTTTGCCAATTAAACAAGAACAGCCTTAGGGAAAGGCTTCTTGAAGGGAAAGATGTAACTCTGTGAGATGAATTAACAGAACACAGAACAGTTTCTCAGAAAGCTTCTTTCCAGTTTTGAACGCAAGATATTTCCTTTTTCACCATAGCCTTCTATGGGCTTCCAAATATCCCTTTGCCAATTCCACAAGAACAGCCTTAGCGAAAGGCTTCCTGAAGGGAAAGATGTAACTCTGTGAGATGAATTCACAGAAAACAGAGCATTTTCTCAGAGCTTCTTTCCAGTTTTCAACTGAAGATATTTCCTTTTTCACCATAGCCCTCTATGTGCTTCCAAATATCCCTTTACCAATTCCACAAGAACAGCCTTAGCCAAAGGCTTCTTGAAGGGAAAGATGTAACTCTGTTAGATGAATTAACAGAACACAGAGCTGTTTCTCAGAAAGCTTCTTTCCAGTTTTGAACGGAAGATATTTCCTTTTTCACCATAGCTCTCTATGGGCTTCCAAATATCCCTTTGCCAATTCCACAAGAACAGCCTTAGCGAAAGGCTTCTTGAAGGGAAAGATGTAACTCTGTGAGATGAATTAACAGAACACAGAGCAGTTTCTCAGAGAGCTTCTTTCCAGTTTTGAAAGGAAGATATTTCCTTTTTCACCATAGCCCTCTATGGGCTTCCAAATATCCCTTTGCCAATTCCACAAGTACAGCCTTATGGAAAGACTTCTTGAAGGGAAAGATGTATCTCTGTGAGATGAATTAACAGAACACAGAGCAGTTTCTCAGAAAGCTTCTTTCCAGCTTTGAACGGAAGATATTTCCTTTTTCACCATAGCCCTCTATGGGCTTCCAAATATCCCTTTGCCAATTCCACAAGTACAGCCTTATGGAAAGGCTTCTTGAAGGGAAAGATGTAACTCTGTGAGATGAATTAACAGAACACAGAGCAGTTTCTCAGAAAGCTTCTTTCCAGTTTTGAACGGAAGATATTTCCTTTTTAACCATAGCCCACTATGGGCTTCCAAATATCACTTTGCCAATTCCCCAAGAACAGCCTTAGCGAAAGGTTTCTTGAAGGGAAAGATGTAACTCTGTGAGATGAATTAACAGAACACAGAGCCCTTTCTCAGAAAGCTTGTTTCCAGTTTTGAACGGAAGATATTTAATTTTTCACCATAGCCCTCTATGGGCTTCCAAATATCCGTTTGCCAATTCCACAAGTACAGCCTTAGCGAAAGGCTTCTTGAAGGAGAAAGATGTAACTCTGTGAGAGGAATTAACAGAACACAGAGCAGTTTCTCAGAATGCTTCTTTCCAGTTTTGAAGGGGAGATATACGTTTTTTCACCATAGCCTTCTATGGGCTTCCAAATATCCCTTTGCCAATTCCACAAGAACAGTCTTAGCGAAAGGCCTCTTGAAGGGAAAGATGTAACTCTATGGGATGAATTCAGAGAACACAGAGCAGTTTCTCAGAAAGCTTCTTTCCAGTTTTGAACGGAAGATATTTCTTTATTCACCATAGTCCTCTCTGGGCTTCCAAATATCCCTTTGCCAATTCCACAAGAACATCCTTAGCGAAAGGTTTCTTGAAGGGAAAGATGTAACTCTGTGAGGTGAATTAACAGAACACAGAGCAGTTTCTCAGAAAGCTTCTTTCCAGTTTTGAACGGAAGATATTTCCTTTTTCACCATAGCCCTCTATGGGCTTCCAAATATCCCTTTGCCAATTCCACAAGAACAGGCTTAGCGAAAGGCTTCTTGAAGGGAAAGATGTAACTCTTTGAGATGAATTAACAGAACACAGAGCAGTTTCTCAGAAAGCTTCTTTCCAGTTTTGAACGGAAGATATTTCCTTTTTCACCATAGACCTCTATGGGCTTCCAAATATCACTTTACCAATTCCCCAAGAACAGCCTTAGCGAAAGGCTTCTTGAAGGGAAAGATGTAACTCTGTGAGATGAATAAACAGAACACAGAGCAGTTTCTCAGAAAGCTTCTTTCCAGTTTTGAACGGAAGATATTTCCTTTTTCACCATAGCCCTCTATGGGCTTCCAAATATCCCTTTGCCAATTCCACAAGAACAGCCTTAGAGAAAGGCTTCTTGAAGGGAAAGATGTAACTCTTTGAGATGAATTAACAGAACACAGAGCAGTTTCTCAGAAAGCTTCTTTCCAGTTTTGAACGGAGGTTATTTCCTTTTTCACCATAGCCCTCTATGGCCTTCCATATATCCCTTTGCCAATTCCAGTAGAACAGCCTTAGCGAAAGGCTTCTTGAAGGGAAAGATGTAACGCTGTGAGATGAAATAACAGAACACAGAGCAGTTTCTCAGAAAGCTTCTCTCCAGTTTTGAACGGAAGATATTTCCTTTTTCACCATAGCCCTCTATGGGCTTCCAAATATCACTTTGCCAGTTCCACAAGAACAGCCTTAGCGAAAGGCTTCTTCAAGGGAAAGATATAACTCTGTGAGATGAATTAACAGAACACAGAACTGTTTCTTAGAAAGATTCTTTCCAGTTTTGAACGGAAGATATTTCCTTTTTCACCATAGCCCTCTATGGGCTTCCAAATATCCCTTTGCCAATTCCACAAGAACAGCCTTAGCGAAAGGCTTCTTTAAGGGAAAGATGTAACTCTGTGTGATGAATTAACAGAACACAGAGCAGTTTCTCAGAAAGTTTCTTTCCCGTTTTGAACGGAAGATATTTCCTTTTTCACCATAGCCCTCTAAGGGCTTCCAAATATCCCTTTGCCAATTCCACAAGAACAGCCTTAGCGATAGGCCTCTTGAAGGGAAATATGTAACTCTATGGGATGAATTCAGAGAACACAGAGCAGTTTCTCAGAAAGCTTCTTCCAAGGTTTGAACGGAAGATATTTCTTTTTTCACCATAGCCATCTATGGGCTTCCAAATATCCCTTTGCCAATTCCACAAGAACAGTTAGCGAAATGCTTCTTGAAGGGAAAGATGTAACTCTGTGAGGTGAATTAACAGAACACAGAGCAGTTTCTCAGAAACGTTCTTTCCAGTTTTGAACGGAGGATATTTCCTTTTTCACCATAGCCCTCTATGGGCTTCCAAATATCCCTTTGCCAATTCCACAAGAACAGCCTTAGTGAAAGGCTTCTTGAAGGGAAAGATGTAACTCTGTGAGATGAATTAAGAGAACACAGAGCAGTTTCTCAGAAAGCTTCTTTCCAGTTTTGAACGGAAGATATTTCCTTTTTCAACATAGCCCTCTAAGGGCTTCCAAATATCCCTTTGCCAATTCCTCAAGAACAACCATAGCGAAAGGCCTCTGAAGGGAAAGATGTAACTCTATGGGATGAATTCAGAGAACACAGAGCAGTTTCTCAGAAACCTTCTTTCCAGTTTTGAACGGAAGATATTTCCTTTTTCACCATAGCCCTCTAAGGGCTTCCAAATATCCCTTTGCCAATTCCACAAGAACAGCCTTAGCGAAATGCTTCTTGAAGGGAAAGATGTAACTCTGTGAGGTGAATTAACAGAACACAGAGCAGTTTCTCAGAAACATTCTTTCCAGTTTTGAACGGAAGATATTTCCTTTTTCACCATAGCCCTCTTTGGGCTTCCAAATATCCCTTTGCCAATTCCACAAGAACAGCCTTAGCGAAAGGCTTCTTGAAGGGAAAGATGTAACTCTGTGAGATGAATTAACAGAACACAGAGCAGTTTCTCAGAAGGCTTCTTTCCAGTTTTGAACGGAAGATATTTCCTTTTTCAACATAGCCCTCTAAGGGCTTCCAAATATCCGTTTGCCAATTTAAAAAGAACAGCCTTAGGGAAAGGCTTCTTGAAGGGAAAGATGTAACTCTGTGAGATGAATTAACAGAACACAGAGCAGTTTCTCAGAAAGCTTCTTTCCAGTTTTGAACGGAAGATATTTCCTTTTTCACCATAGCCCTCTATGGGCTTCCAAATATCCCTTTGCCAATTCCACAAGAACAGCCTTAGCGAAAGGCTTCTTGAAGGGAAAGAAGTAAATCTGTGAGATGAATTAACAGAATCCAGAGCAGTTTCTCAGAAAGCTTCTTTCCAGTTTTGAACGGAAGATATTTCCTTTTTCACCATAGACCTCCAAGGGCTTCCAAATATCCCTTTGCCAATTCCACAAGAACAGCCTTAGCGAAAGGCCTCTGAAGGGAAAGATGTAACTCTATGGGATGAATTCAGAGAACACAGAGCAGTTTCTCAGAAAGCTTCTTTCCAGGTTTGAACGGAAGATATTTGTTTTTTCACCATAGCTTCTATGGGCTTCCAAATATCCCTTTGCCAATTCCACAAGAACAGCCTTAGCGAAAGGCTTCTTGAAGGGAAAGATGTAACTCTGTGAAATGATTTAGCAGAACACAGAGCAGTTTCTCAAAAAGCTTCTTTCCAATTTTGAACGGAAGATATTTCCTTTTTCACCATAGCCCTCTATGGGTTTCCAAATATGCCTTTGCCAATTCCACAAGAACAGCCTTATCGAAAGGCTTCTTGAAGGTAGAGATGTAACGCTGTGAGATGAAATAACAGAACACCGAGCAGTTTCTCAGAAAGCGTCATTCCAGTTTTGAACGGAAGATATTTCCTTTTTCACCATAGCCCTCTATGGGCTTCCAAATATCACTTTGCCATTTCCACAAGAACAGCCTTAGCGAAAGGCTTCTTCAAGGGAAAGATGTAACTCTGTGAGATGAATTAACAGAACACAGAGCAGTTTCTCAGAAAGCTTCTTTCCAGTTTTGAACGGAAGATAGTTCCTTTTTCACCATAGCCTTCTATGGGCTTCCAAATATCCCTTTGCCAATTCCACAAGAACAGCCTTAGCGAAAGGCTTCTTGAAGGGAAAGATGTAACTCTGTGAGATGAATTAACAGGACACAGAGCAGTTTCTCAGAAAGCTTCTTTCCAGTTTTGAACGGAAGATATTTCCTTTTTCACCATAGCCCTCTAAGGGCTTCCAAATATCCCTTTGCCAATTCCACAAGAACAGCCTTAGGGAAAGGCTTCTTGAAGGGAAAGATGTAACTCTGTGAGATGAATTAACAGAACACAGAGCAGTTTCTCAGAAAGCTTCTTTCCAGTTTTGAAGGGGAGATATACGTTTTTTCACCATAGCCTTCTGTGGGCTTCCAAATATCCCTTTGCCAATTCCACAAGAACAGCCTTATCGAAAGGCTTCTTGAAGGTAGAGATGTAACGCTGTGAGATCAAATAACACAACACAGAGCAGTTTCTCAGAAAGCTTCCTTCCAGTTTTGAACGGAAGATATTTCCTTTTTCAGCGTAGCCCTCTATGGGCTTCAAAATATCACTTTGCCAATTCCACAAGAGCAGCCTTAGCGAAAGGCTTCTTGAAAGGAAAGATGTAACTCTGTGAGATGAATTAACAGAACACAGAGCAGTTTCTCAGAAAGCTTCTTTCCAGTTTTGAAGGGGAGATATTCGTTTTTTCACCATAGCCCTCTATGGGCTTCCAAATATCCCTTTGCCAATTCCACAAGAACAGTCTTAGCGAAAGGCCTCTTGAAGGGAAAGATGTAACTCTATGGGATGAATTCAGAGAACACAGAGCAGTTTCTCAGAAAGCTTCTTTCCAGTTTTGAACGGAAGATATTTCTTTTTTCACCATAGTCCTCTATGGGCTTCCAAATATCCCTTTGCCAAATCCACAAGAACAGCCTTAGCGAAAGGTTTCTTGAAGGGAAAGATGTAACTCTGTGAGGTGAATTAACAGAACACAGAGCAGTTTCTCAGAAAGCTTCTTTCCAGTTTTGAACGGAAGATATTTCCTTTTTCACCATAGCCCTCTATGGGCTTCCAAATATCCCTTTGCCAATTCCACAAGAACAGGCTTAGCGAAAGGCTTCTTGAAGGGAAAGATGTAACTCTTTGAGATGAATTAACAGAACACAGAGCAGTTTCTCAGAGAGCGTCTTTCCAGTTTTGAACGGAAGATATTTCCTTTTTCACCATAGCCCTCTATGGGCTTCCAAATATCCCTTTGCCAATTCCACAAGAACAGCCTTAGCGAAAGGCTTCTTGAAGGGAAACATGTAACTCTGTGAGATGAATTAACAGAACACAGAGCAGTTTCTCAGAGAGCTTCTTTCCAGTTTTGAACGGAAGATATTTCCTTTTTCACCATAGCCCTCTATGGGCTTCCAAATATCCCTTTGCCAATTCCACAAGTACAGCCTTATGGAAAGGCTTCTCGAAGGGAAAGATGTAACTCTGTGAGATGAATTAACAGAACACAGAGCAGTTTCTCAGAAAGCTTCTTTCCAGCTTTGAACGGAAGATATTTCCTTTTTCACCATAGCCCTCTATGGGCTTCCAAATATCCCTTTGCCAATTCCACAAGAACAGCCTTATGGAAAGGCTTCTTGAAGGGAAAGATGTAACTCTGTGAGATGAATTAACAGAACACAGAGCAGTTTCTCAGAAAGCTTCTTTCCAGTTTTGAACGGAAGATATTTCCTTTTTCACCATAGCCCTCTATGGGCTTCCAAATATCACTTTGCCAATTCCACAAGAAGAGCCTTAGCGAAAGGCTTCTTTAAGGGAAAGGTGTAACTCTGTGAGATGAATTAACAGAACACAGAGCCCTTTCTCAGAAAGCTTGTTTCCAGTTTTGAACGGAAGATATTTAATTTTTCACCATAGCCCTCTATGGGCTTCCAAATATCCGTTTGCCAATTCCACAAGTACAGCCTTAGCGAAAGGCTTCTTGAAGGAGAAAGATGTAACTCTGTGAGAGGAATTAACAGAACACAGAGCAGTTTCTCAGAAAGCTTCTTTCCAGTATTGAAGGGAAGATATTCCCTTATTCACCATAGCCCTCTACGGGCTTCCAAATATCCCTTTGCCAATTCCACAAGAACAGCCTTAGCGAAAGGCCTCTTGAAGCGATAGATGTAACTCTATGGGATGAATTCAGAGAACACAGAGCAGTTTCTCAGTAAGCTTCTTTCCAGTTATGAACGGAAGATATTTCTTTTTTCACCATAGCCCTCTATGGGCTTCCAAATATCCCTTTGCCAATTCCACAAGAACAGCCTTAGCGAAAGGTTTCTTGAAGGGAAAGATGTAACTCTGTGAGGTGAATTAACAGAACACAGAGCACTTTCTCAGAAAGCTTCTTTCCAGTTTTGAACGGAAGATATTTCCTTTTTCACCATAGTCCTCTATGGACTTCCAAATATCCCTTTGCCAATTCCACAGAAACAGCCTTAGCGAAAGGCTTCTTGAAGGGAAGGATGTAAATCTGTGAGATGAATTAACAGAACACAGAGCAGTTTCTCAGAAAGCCTCTTTCCAGTTTTGAACGGAAGATATTTGCTTTTTCACCCTAGCCCTCTATGGGCTTCCAAATATCTCTATGCCAATTCCACAAGAACAGCCTTAGCGAAAGGCTTCTTGAAGGGAAAGATGTAACTCTGTGAGATGAATTAACAGAACACAGAGCAGTTTCTCAGAAAGCTTCTTTCCAGTTTTGAACGGAAGATATTTCCTTTTTCACCATAGCCCTCAAGGGGCTTCCAAATATCCCTTTGCCAATTAAAAAACAACAGCCTTAGGGAAAGGCTTCATGAAGGGAAAGATGTAACTCTGTGAGATGAATTAACAGAACACAGAGCAGTTTCTCAGAAAGCTTCTTTCCAGTTTTGAACGGAAGATATTTCCTTTTTCACCATAGCCCTCTATGGGCTTCCAAATATCCCTTTGCCAATTCCAGAAGAACAGCCTAAGCGAAAGGCTTCTTCAAGGGAAAGATGTAACTCTGTGAGATGAATTAACAGAACACAGAGCAGTTTCTCAGTAAGCCTCTTTCCAGTTTTGAACGGAAGATATTTCCTTTTTCACCATAGCCCTCTATGGGCTTCCAAATATCCCTTTGCCAATTCCACAAGAACAGCCTTAGCGAAAGGCTTCTTGACGGAAAAGATGTAACTCTGTGAGATGAATTAACAGAACACAGAGCAGTTTCTCAGAAAGCTTCTTTCCAGTTTTGAACGGAAGATATTTCCTTTTTCACCATAGCCCTCTATGGGCTTCCAAATATCCCTTTGCCTATTCCACAAGAACAGCCTTAGCGAAAGGCTTCTTGAAGGGAAAGATGTAACTCTGTGAGATGAATTAACAGAACACAGAGCAGTTTCTCAGAAAGCTTCTTTCCAGTTTTGTACGGAAGATTTTTCCTTTTTCACCGTAGCCCTCTATGAGCTTCCAAATATCCCTTTGCCAATTCCACAAGAACAACCATAGCGAAAGGCCTCTTGAAGGGAAAGATGTAACTCTGTGGGATGAATTCAGAGAACACAGAGCAGTTTCTCAGAAAGCTTCTTTCCAGTTTTGAACGGAAGATATTTCTCTTTTCACCATAGCCCTCTATGGGATTCCAAATACCCCTTTGCCAATTCCACAAGAACAGCCTTAGCAAAAGGCTTCTTGAAGGAAAAGATGTAACTCTGTGAGATGAATTAACAGAACACAGAGCAGTTTCTCAGAAAGCTTCTTTCCACGTTTGAACGGAAGATAATTCCTTTTTCACCATTGCCCTCTAGGGGCTTCCAAATATCCCTTTGCCAATTCCACAAGAACAGCCTTAGCGAAAGTCTTCTTGAAGGGAAAGATGTAACTCTGTGAGATGAATTAACAGAACACAGAGCAGTTTCTCAGAAAGCTTCTTTCCGGGTTTGAACGGAAGATAATTTTTTTTCACCATAGCCCTCTAGGGGCTTCCAAATATCCCTTTGCCAATTTCACAAGAACAGCCTTAGCGAAAGGCTTCTTGAAGGGAAAGATGTAACTCTATGAGATGAATTAACAGAACACAGAGCAGTTTCTCAGAAAGCTTCTTTCCAGTTTTGAACTGAAGATATTTCCTTTTTCACCATAGCCCTCTATGGGCTTCCAAATATCCCTTTGCCAATTCCACAAGAACAGCCTTAGCGAAAGGCTTCCTGAAGGGAAATATGTAACTCTGGAAATGAATTAACAGAACACAGATCAGTTTCTCAGAAAGCTTCTTTCCAGTTTTGAACGGAAGATATTTCCTTTTTCACCATAGCCCTCTATTGGCCTCCAAATATGCTTTTTCCAATTCCACAAGAACAGCCTTAGCGAAAGACCTCTTGAAGGGAAAGATGTAACTCTATGGGATGAATTCAGAGAACACAGAGCAGTTTCTCAGAAAGCTCCTTTCCAGTTTTGAACGGATGATATTTCCTTTTTCACCAGAGCCCTCTAAGGGCTTCCAAATATCCCTTTGCCAATTCCACAAGAACAGCCTTATCGAAAGGCTCCTTGAAGGTAGAGATGTAATGCTGTGAGATCAAATAACAAAACACAGAGCAGTTTCTCAGAAAGCTTCTTTCCAGTTTTGAACGGAAGATATTTACTTTTTAACCATAGCCCTCTATGGGCTTCCAAATATCCCTTTGCCAATTCCACAAGAACAGCCTTAGCGAAAGGCTTCTTGAAGGGAAACATGTAACTCTGTGAGATGAATTAACAGAACACAGAGCAGTTTCTCACAAAGCTTCTTTCCAGATTTGAACGGAAGATATTTCCTTTTTCACCATAGCCCTCTAGGGTCTTCCAAATATCCCTTTGCCAATTAAACAAGAACAGCCTTAGGGAAAGGCTTCTTGAAGGGAAAGATGTAACTCTGTGAGATGAATTAACAGAACACAGAACAGTTTCTCAGAAAGCTTCTTTCCAGTTTTGAACGCAAGATATTTCCTTTTTCACCATAGCCTTCTATGGGCTTCCAAATATCCCTTTGCCAATTCCACAAGAACAGCCTTAGCGAAAGGCTTCCTGAAGGGAAAGATGTAACTCTGTGAGATGAATTCACAGAAAACAGAGCATTTTCTCAGAGCTTCTTTCCAGTTTTCAACTGAAGATATTTCCTTTTTCACCATAGCCCTCTATGTGCTTCCAAATATCCCTTTACCAATTCCACAAGAACAGCCTTAGCCAAAGGCTTCTTGAAGGGAAAGATGTAACTCTGTTAGATGAATTAACAGAACACAGAGCTGTTTCTCAGAAAGCTTCTTTCCAGTTTTGAACGGAAGATATTTCCTTTTTCACCATAGCTCTCTATGGGCTTCCAAATATCCCTTTGCCAATTCCACAAGAACAGCCTTAGCGAAAGGCTTCTTGAAGGGAAAGATGTAACTCTGTGAGATGAATTAACAGAACACAGAGCAGTTTCTCAGAGAGCTTCTTTCCAGTTTTGAAAGGAAGATATTTCCTTTTTCACCATAGCCCTCTATGGGCTTCCAAATATCCCTTTGCCAATTCCACAAGTACAGCCTTATGGAAAGACTTCTTGAAGGGAAAGATGTATCTCTGTGAGATGAATTAACAGAACACAGAGCAGTTTCTCAGAAAGCTTCTTTCCAGCTTTGAACGGAAGATATTTCCTTTTTCACCATAGCCCTCTATGGGCTTCCAAATATCCCTTTGCCAATTCCACAAGTACAGCCTTATGGAAAGGCTTCTTGAAGGGAAAGATGTAACTCTGTGAGATGAATTAACAGAACACAGAGCAGTTTCTCAGAAAGCTTCTTTCCAGTTTTGAACGGAAGATATTTCCTTTTTAACCATAGCCCACTATGGGCTTCCAAATATCACTTTGCCAATTCCCCAAGAACAGCCTTAGCGAAAGGTTTCTTGAAGGGAAAGATGTAACTCTGTGAGATGAATTAACAGAACACAGAGCCCTTTCTCAGAAAGCTTGTTTCCAGTTTTGAACGGAAGATATTTAATTTTTCACCATAGCCCTCTATGGGCTTCCAAATATCCGTTTGCCAATTCCACAAGTACAGCCTTAGCGAAAGGCTTCTTGAAGGAGAAAGATGTAACTCTGTGAGAGGAATTAACAGAACACAGAGCAGTTTCTCAGAATGCTTCTTTCCAGTTTTGAAGGGGAGATATACGTTTTTTCACCATAGCCTTCTATGGGCTTCCAAATATCCCTTTGCCAATTCCACAAGAACAGTCTTAGCGAAAGGCCTCTTGAAGGGAAAGATGTAACTCTATGGGATGAATTCAGAGAACACAGAGCAGTTTCTCAGAAAGCTTCTTTCCAGTTTTGAACGGAAGATATTTCTTTATTCACCATAGTCCTCTCTGGGCTTCCAAATATCCCTTTGCCAATTCCACAAGAACATCCTTAGCGAAAGGTTTCTTGAAGGGAAAGATGTAACTCTGTGAGGTGAATTAACAGAACACAGAGCAGTTTCTCAGAAAGCTTCTTTCCAGTTTTGAACGGAAGATATTTCCTTTTTCACCATAGCCCTCTATGGGCTTCCAAATATCCCTTTGCCAATTCCACAAGAACAGGCTTAGCGAAAGGCTTCTTGAAGGGAAAGATGTAACTCTTTGAGATGAATTAACAGAACACAGAGCAGTTTCTCAGAAAGCTTCTTTCCAGTTTTGAACGGAAGATATTTCCTTTTTCACCATAGACCTCTATGGGCTTCCAAATATCACTTTACCAATTCCCCAAGAACAGCCTTAGCGAAAGGCTTCTTGAAGGGAAAGATGTAACTCTGTGAGATGAATAAACAGAACACAGAGCAGTTTCTCAGAAAGCTTCTTTCCAGTTTTGAACGGAAGATATTTCCTTTTTCACCATAGCCCTCTATGGGCTTCCAAATATCCCTTTGCCAATTCCACAAGAACAGCCTTAGAGAAAGGCTTCTTGAAGGGAAAGATGTAACTCTTTGAGATGAATTAACAGAACACAGAGCAGTTTCTCAGAAAGCTTCTTTCCAGTTTTGAACGGAGGTTATTTCCTTTTTCACCATAGCCCTCTATGGCCTTCCATATATCCCTTTGCCAATTCCAGTAGAACAGCCTTAGCGAAAGGCTTCTTGAAGGGAAAGATGTAACGCTGTGAGATGAAATAACAGAACACAGAGCAGTTTCTCAGAAAGCTTCTCTCCAGTTTTGAACGGAAGATATTTCCTTTTTCACCATAGCCCTCTATGGGCTTCCAAATATCACTTTGCCAGTTCCACAAGAACAGCCTTAGCGAAAGGCTTCTTCAAGGGAAAGATATAACTCTGTGAGATGAATTAACAGAACACAGAACTGTTTCTTAGAAAGATTCTTTCCAGTTTTGAACGGAAGATATTTCCTTTTTCACCATAGCCCTCTATGGGCTTCCAAATATCCCTTTGCCAATTCCACAAGAACAGCCTTAGCGAAAGGCTTCTTTAAGGGAAAGATGTAACTCTGTGTGATGAATTAACAGAACACAGAGCAGTTTCTCAGAAAGTTTCTTTCCCGTTTTGAACGGAAGATATTTCCTTTTTCACCATAGCCCTCTAAGGGCTTCCAAATATCCCTTTGCCAATTCCACAAGAACAGCCTTAGCGATAGGCCTCTTGAAGGGAAATATGTAACTCTATGGGATGAATTCAGAGAACACAGAGCAGTTTCTCAGAAAGCTTCTTCCAAGGTTTGAACGGAAGATATTTCTTTTTTCACCATAGCCATCTATGGGCTTCCAAATATCCCTTTGCCAATTCCACAAGAACAGTTAGCGAAATGCTTCTTGAAGGGAAAGATGTAACTCTGTGAGGTGAATTAACAGAACACAGAGCAGTTTCTCAGAAACGTTCTTTCCAGTTTTGAACGGAGGATATTTCCTTTTTCACCATAGCCCTCTATGGGCTTCCAAATATCCCTTTGCCAATTCCACAAGAACAGCCTTAGTGAAAGGCTTCTTGAAGGGAAAGATGTAACTCTGTGAGATGAATTAAGAGAACACAGAGCAGTTTCTCAGAAAGCTTCTTTCCAGTTTTGAACGGAAGATATTTCCTTTTTCAACATAGCCCTCTAAGGGCTTCCAAATATCCCTTTGCCAATTCCTCAAGAACAACCATAGCGAAAGGCCTCTGAAGGGAAAGATGTAACTCTATGGGATGAATTCAGAGAACACAGAGCAGTTTCTCAGAAACCTTCTTTCCAGTTTTGAACGGAAGATATTTCCTTTTTCACCATAGCCCTCTAAGGGCTTCCAAATATCCCTTTGCCAATTCCACAAGAACAGCCTTAGCGAAATGCTTCTTGAAGGGAAAGATGTAACTCTGTGAGGTGAATTAACAGAACACAGAGCAGTTTCTCAGAAACATTCTTTCCAGTTTTGAACGGAAGATATTTCCTTTTTCACCATAGCCCTCTTTGGGCTTCCAAATATCCCTTTGCCAATTCCACAAGAACAGCCTTAGCGAAAGGCTTCTTGAAGGGAAAGATGTAACTCTGTGAGATGAATTAACAGAACACAGAGCAGTTTCTCAGAAGGCTTCTTTCCAGTTTTGAACGGAAGATATTTCCTTTTTCAACATAGCCCTCTAAGGGCTTCCAAATATCCGTTTGCCAATTTAAAAAGAACAGCCTTAGGGAAAGGCTTCTTGAAGGGAAAGATGTAACTCTGTGAGATGAATTAACAGAACACAGAGCAGTTTCTCAGAAAGCTTCTTTCCAGTTTTGAACGGAAGATATTTCCTTTTTCACCATAGCCCTCTATGGGCTTCCAAATATCCCTTTGCCAATTCCACAAGAACAGCCTTAGCGAAAGGCTTCTTGAAGGGAAAGAAGTAAATCTGTGAGATGAATTAACAGAATCCAGAGCAGTTTCTCAGAAAGCTTCTTTCCAGTTTTGAACGGAAGATATTTCCTTTTTCACCATAGACCTCCAAGGGCTTCCAAATATCCCTTTGCCAATTCCACAAGAACAGCCTTAGCGAAAGGCCTCTGAAGGGAAAGATGTAACTCTATGGGATGAATTCAGAGAACACAGAGCAGTTTCTCAGAAAGCTTCTTTCCAGGTTTGAACGGAAGATATTTGTTTTTTCACCATAGCTTCTATGGGCTTCCAAATATCCCTTTGCCAATTCCACAAGAACAGCCTTAGCGAAAGGCTTCTTGAAGGGAAAGATGTAACTCTGTGAAATGATTTAGCAGAACACAGAGCAGTTTCTCAAAAAGCTTCTTTCCAATTTTGAACGGAAGATATTTCCTTTTTCACCATAGCCCTCTATGGGTTTCCAAATATGCCTTTGCCAATTCCACAAGAACAGCCTTATCGAAAGGCTTCTTGAAGGTAGAGATGTAACGCTGTGAGATGAAATAACAGAACACCGAGCAGTTTCTCAGAAAGCGTCATTCCAGTTTTGAACGGAAGATATTTCCTTTTTCACCATAGCCCTCTATGGGCTTCCAAATATCACTTTGCCATTTCCACAAGAACAGCCTTAGCGAAAGGCTTCTTCAAGGGAAAGATGTAACTCTGTGAGATGAATTAACAGAACACAGAGCAGTTTCTCAGAAAGCTTCTTTCCAGTTTTGAACGGAAGATAGTTCCTTTTTCACCATAGCCTTCTATGGGCTTCCAAATATCCCTTTGCCAATTCCACAAGAACAGCCTTAGCGAAAGGCTTCTTGAAGGGAAAGATGTAACTCTGTGAGATGAATTAACAGGACACAGAGCAGTTTCTCAGAAAGCTTCTTTCCAGTTTTGAACGGAAGATATTTCCTTTTTCACCATAGCCCTCTAAGGGCTTCCAAATATCCCTTTGCCAATTCCACAAGAACAGCCTTAGGGAAAGGCTTCTTGAAGGGAAAGATGTAACTCTGTGAGATGAATTAACAGAACACAGAGCAGTTTCTCAGAAAGCTTCTTTCCAGTTTTGAAGGGGAGATATACGTTTTTTCACCATAGCCTTCTGTGGGCTTCCAAATATCCCTTTGCCAATTCCACAAGAACAGCCTTATCGAAAGGCTTCTTGAAGGTAGAGATGTAACGCTGTGAGATCAAATAACACAACACAGAGCAGTTTCTCAGAAAGCTTCCTTCCAGTTTTGAACGGAAGATATTTCCTTTTTCAGCGTAGCCCTCTATGGGCTTCAAAATATCACTTTGCCAATTCCACAAGAGCAGCCTTAGCGAAAGGCTTCTTGAAAGGAAAGATGTAACTCTGTGAGATGAATTAACAGAACACAGAGCAGTTTCTCAGAAAGCTTCTTTCCAGTTTTGAAGGGGAGATATTCGTTTTTTCACCATAGCCCTCTATGGGCTTCCAAATATCCCTTTGCCAATTCCACAAGAACAGTCTTAGCGAAAGGCCTCTTGAAGGGAAAGATGTAACTCTATGGGATGAATTCAGAGAACACAGAGCAGTTTCTCAGAAAGCTTCTTTCCAGTTTTGAACGGAAGATATTTCTTTTTTCACCATAGTCCTCTATGGGCTTCCAAATATCCCTTTGCCAAATCCACAAGAACAGCCTTAGCGAAAGGTTTCTTGAAGGGAAAGATGTAACTCTGTGAGGTGAATTAACAGAACACAGAGCAGTTTCTCAGAAAGCTTCTTTCCAGTTTTGAACGGAAGATATTTCCTTTTTCACCATAGCCCTCTATGGGCTTCCAAATATCCCTTTGCCAATTCCACAAGAACAGGCTTAGCGAAAGGCTTCTTGAAGGGAAAGATGTAACTCTTTGAGATGAATTAACAGAACACAGAGCAGTTTCTCAGAGAGCGTCTTTCCAGTTTTGAACGGAAGATATTTCCTTTTTCACCATAGCCCTCTATGGGCTTCCAAATATCCCTTTGCCAATTCCACAAGAACAGCCTTAGCGAAAGGCTTCTTGAAGGGAAACATGTAACTCTGTGAGATGAATTAACAGAACACAGAGCAGTTTCTCAGAGAGCTTCTTTCCAGTTTTGAACGGAAGATATTTCCTTTTTCACCATAGCCCTCTATGGGCTTCCAAATATCCCTTTGCCAATTCCACAAGTACAGCCTTATGGAAAGGCTTCTCGAAGGGAAAGATGTAACTCTGTGAGATGAATTAACAGAACACAGAGCAGTTTCTCAGAAAGCTTCTTTCCAGCTTTGAACGGAAGATATTTCCTTTTTCACCATAGCCCTCTATGGGCTTCCAAATATCCCTTTGCCAATTCCACAAGAACAGCCTTATGGAAAGGCTTCTTGAAGGGAAAGATGTAACTCTGTGAGATGAATTAACAGAACACAGAGCAGTTTCTCAGAAAGCTTCTTTCCAGTTTTGAACGGAAGATATTTCCTTTTTCACCATAGCCCTCTATGGGCTTCCAAATATCACTTTGCCAATTCCACAAGAAGAGCCTTAGCGAAAGGCTTCTTTAAGGGAAAGGTGTAACTCTGTGAGATGAATTAACAGAACACAGAGCCCTTTCTCAGAAAGCTTGTTTCCAGTTTTGAACGGAAGATATTTAATTTTTCACCATAGCCCTCTATGGGCTTCCAAATATCCGTTTGCCAATTCCACAAGTACAGCCTTAGCGAAAGGCTTCTTGAAGGAGAAAGATGTAACTCTGTGAGAGGAATTAACAGAACACAGAGCAGTTTCTCAGAAAGCTTCTTTCCAGTATTGAAGGGAAGATATTCCCTTATTCACCATAGCCCTCTACGGGCTTCC